>NW_027002213.1:91246-186325 GCF_036934945.1 Oncorhynchus masou masou
ACTGAGGCTTTAACTCAGATACCGTACGGTAGAGGCGTTAACTCAGATACCGTATGACAGAGGCTTTAACTCAGATACTTTATGACAGAGGCTTTAACTCAGATACTTTATGACAGAGGCGTTAACTCAGATACCGTACGGTAGAGACGTTAACTCAGATACCGTATGACAGAGGCTTTAGATGGAGTTAGTCTGTGTTTTTTTTATCCCACAAACTGAACAGAAAAAAACAACTACAGTTTTTCTCTCAATTCTTAATCCCTGGTTAAGCTGAGTTTACTCAGTATCCATCCATGCTAACTAAAACGTGGTATTGTAGCTACCAGGTCAATATGTCTTATTTACTATCTTTATTATTCTCAACAGAGGCTAGATACTGTTACACGCGGCACAAGATGGACATGGAGGGGGACAGTGTCTCTGTGACAAAGCGTTGTGTGGCTTTGGGAGACTGCCTCTCTACTGGATGCTCTGAAGAAGACAATGAAGGAACCAGGGTAAGGAGTGGGGAGTATTCAATAAGGGGATAGTGTTGGGAGGTTAGATTCAAGATGGGAATAGTTTGGCCTGGTGTTGGGAGGATAGAATGGTGTGGGGTCGGGGTCAGACTATGTGAAAATGGCCCTTTATGTTACGGCCCTGTCCATGTCACCACCACTTAACGGTGCTTTTGAGGTCATCTGGAGATCCTCCACAGTGCTCTGCCATTCTAATCCCTGGTCAATGGTGTGTCCTCACAACCTCAGAAGTCTGCATGATTCCCCTGGAGACAGAGAGAGGGGAGACAGAGAGAGAGGGAGCAGAGAGAGAGAGAGAGGGAGCAGAGAGAGAGAGAGAGGGAGCAGAGAGAGAGAGGGAGCAGAGAGAGAGAGGGAGCAGAGAGAGAGAGGGAGCAGAGAGAGAGAGGGAGCAGAGAGAGAGAGGGAGCAGAGAGATAGAGGGAGCAGAGAGAGAGAGGGCAGAGAGAGGGAGTGCAGAGAGAGGGAGTGCAGAGAGAGAGAGGGGAGAGAGAGAGAGGGGAGAGAGAGAGATGGGAGAGAGAGAGATCAGAGGGAGTGCAGAGAGAGATCTAACGGTGAAACTTTTCTCCTTAGGTTTGCACAGCATGCTGTGAGGGGAATATCTGTAATCTTCCTCTCCCCTGGAACGTGACGGAGGCTGTGTTCGCCACCACCTCACCCCTCAGCGGCACCACAGGGCTCTCACAGTGCTACACACTAACATCCAGCCTGCTCTACTTCACCCTGCTCATCTCCACCTACGTCTGACCAGTGGAGAGAAACACACACACACATATATATATAAATAGCATTTTATTTAACAGTTGAAGGTCTGATACGACTAGATGGACTCAATATACACCCGATGGAGATAGGACTCACTGCAGGTTTTGGACAATTTATTTCCCTTTTAATTCAATAGGAAACCAGTTTTGATTATCTTTCATCGTTATGCAGGGCCTCAATAAAACAAGCACTTAGAGCTCGACACTGCTTCTGAAATAGGCAATATGGCTGTCAATCTTGAAGGATCAAACATACTAAATATCACAGTATGACATTGCATCATTCTCCCCCTACTAGTCTTCTGCACAGGGACAGAAGGAGGGGAAACAGTGCCGTGTTTGGACTCGTCAGTAGGCTATAGGTCATTGTAAAAGCTGCAATATTTTCCAGTGATGAGGAAGAATAACAGACAAGACAGCAGCTTCTGTGAGGATTAGTCTGCTTGAACCTTTTTTTTGTGTTTTTATGTTTTCACATTTGTGAGTCAGTTCCCCATGTGTTTGACACATTATGTACATATACATAGTATTTATTTTTTTAAGGAACATGGCTGTTAGACAGTGATTATGTATGTGTGAAATGTTAGCATTTAGGTAAAGTGGAACAGATAACATTGGCACTGCTCATGTTTTTATGTGTAGTATGCGGAGAGTCTTTTTAACAACGGAATGAGAGCCTGGTGCCCATCAAACAAACGTAGAACGCTTTGCATGAGGTGGTGTTTCTGTTGTGGAAAAACTATTTCCTCAAACCTTAAAAAGGATTCGAGTTAATTACAGGTCTATTTTGGCTTAACATTTTCCGTTGATGAAAATAAACCTGACTTTCCACACATATAATGTAAGCCACCCCCATAGCTAAGCTAAAAAATATATCTGCCATTCCGTACAGTACAGTAAGCTACCCCCCTTAGCTAAGCACAGCACTTGGGCTAGGCTTCAGGAGCTGTACTGTAATTCTAGCACTGAACCACAGTTTTAGTGAGAGGCAAAAATACATGACACCATTATCTACTGATACTACATTACATATGCTCTTAATCAGAGCTCCTTACAGTAGTGAGTGCATAGATCTTCATCTCCCGTGGGAATCGAACCCACAACCTTGGCGTTGCAAGCACCATGCTGAACCACCTGAGCCACACAGGATGCTCTTTAGTAGTCTTTTACTCGCCCCTGTTTTAATGTTTTCCGTTCTCGTGACACATACCTCTGGTGTTTATACGGTGTTTCGTGACATGTTTGTCATCCATCACTCTTTGTTGGCCGGCGTGGCTGCCTGGCTGGCCGAGAAAAATGCAGAGTAAGCAAATACAGTGTTATTGTTCTCCAGGCTTTTATGATTTGTTTAGGCTGACCGCCCGAGACATAGAGGAGACCGGTCATTTCAAATGGTATTTGAACCCAGGTGTGCAAGCCTCTGTCTCTGCTGTCTGTTCAGTAGCACTACAGGCAAATGCTAAGAGGAAAAGAGTGAATTTACAGATGGCAAACGTTTTCATCTACTGTAGTCTGCTCTGTTCACATTTGATAAATTACATTCCGTTTTTTTTATGGCGGGCTTTGTGTTGTCCACTATCACAGCAAGATTTTATCCTGTATTCTGAGCTCAGCCAGAAATGAGGATTGCACCCGATTTGCATTTGTCTGAGGAGGGTTCTGGACCATCTGAAATAAACAGAAAAAGGGGGCAACTTTAAATAAAGGTTCAAATCCAGGTCATGTGACGATTGCTCAAAACACAGGGTCCAATTTATGGGGTAAACAAAGGAATTCTTTGGGATTTTGGCAACGAGGCCTTTTATCTATTTTCCTAGAGTCAGATGAACTCATGGACCCCATAAATGTCTCTGTGTCAAGTACGAAGGACCTTAGAGGTAGTTTCGCTGTTAGCATGCTAGCAGATACCCATAGACTTCCAGTCATTGTGTTAATGCTACTTCACATTGGCTCGCGAAATAACCCTAACCTTCATACTGGACAGAGTCATAAAAATGGTATTCATGAGTTCATCTGACTCTGGGTAAGTAGATAAAGAGCGTCCATTGCCAAAATCCCGAAGTATCCCTTTAAGGGCTAGAACATGTTGTTCCCCTTAAACTCTAGTATTGCCTGATTGATTTAATCTTTAAAATATTTCACAAGGTCTTTTGCATTGTGACCTGAGAGCCAACATATCTTGCCAGATGTTGCCTTAATCTGACTCTAGAGAAGCACCGTACAAGTGCGTTTGCATGAGTTTATCAACATTGATAATGTGGCTGTTGCATGTTATGTTGTGCCAATTGATATTATGTAAATATCATCTCTGTTTTTTTACATGCAATGTTTTTGTAAATAACTGTATATATAGATGTGAACGACTTTGTAACGTCATATTAAAGATGAAGACATGACCACTTAGTCAATGGCGTATGAGATAAGTGTTATTTGAGCAACAAAACAATACTACTGTAGTGCTGGATACCAATTCAACCAATGGTCTGACCAAACTAGGCCTGAATACCCATTCAGAGTCAGACAAGAGAATCAGCATTCAATCACCATGCTTCGTCCTCTCACTACAATAGGAATTAGTGGGAGATTCCTGTAGGTGAGGATCATTTGATAGATATCCCATGTTTGCCATGCATCTGCATTCCCTTGCTATTCATATCCGTCCCTTTTACACAGATTGCAGAATTTCCATCAATTGCAGTCCCAGTCCCAGTCCCAGTCCCAGTCCCAGTCCCAGCCCCCAGTCCCAGCCCCCAGTCCCAGTCCCAGTCCCAGTCCCAGTCCCAGTCCCAGTCCCCAGCCCCTGTCCCAGTCCCAGTCCCAGTCCCAGTCCCAGTCCCAGTCCCAGTCCCAGTCCCAGCCCCCAGTCCCAGCCCCCAGCCCCAGTCCCCAGTCCCAGTCCCAGCCCCCAGCCCCCAGTCCCAGCCCCCAGCCCCAGCCCCCAGCCCCCAGTCCCAGCCCCAGCCCCAGTCCCCAGTCCCAGTCCCAGCCCCCAGCCCCCAGTCCCAGCCCCCAGCCCCAGTCCCCAGTCCCAGCCCCCAGCCCCAGCCCCAGCCCCAGTCCCAGCCCCAGTCCCAGCCCCAGTCCCCAGCCCCAGCCCCAGCCCCCAGCCCCAGCCCCAGCCCCCAGCCCCCAGCCCCCAGCCCCCAGCCCCAGCCCCCAGTCCCCAGTCCCCAGTCCCAGCCCCCAGCCCCAGTCCCCAGTCCCAGTCCCAGTCCCAGCCCCCAGCCCCAGCCCCCAGCCCCAGTCCCCAGTCCCAGTCCCAGCCCCCAGCCCCCAGCCCCAGCCCCAGTCCCAGTCCCAGTCCCAGCCCCCAGCCCCAGTCCCCAGTCCCAGTCCCAGCCCCCAGCCCCCAGCCCCAGCCCCAGTCCCAGCCCCAGCCCCAGTCCCAGCCCCAGCCCCAGCCCCAGCCCCAGTCCCAGCCCCAGTCCCAGTCCCAGTCCCAGTCCCAGCCCCCAGTCCCAGCCCCCAGTCCCAGCCCCCAGCCCCCAGTCCCAGCCCCAGTCCCAGCCCCCAGCCCCCAGCCCCAGCCCCAGCCCCCAGCCCCCAGCCCCCAGCCCCCAGCCCCAGTCCCAGTCCCAGTCCCAGTCCCAGTCCCAGTCCCAGCCCCCAGTCCCAGCCCCCAGTCCCAGTCCCCAGTCCCAGTCCCCAGTCCCAGTCCCCAGTCCCAGCCCCCAGCCCCAGTCCCAGCCCCCAGCCCCAGCCCCCAGCCCCCAGCCCCCAGCCCCAGCCCCCAGCCCCCAGCCCCAGCCCCCAGTCCCAGCCCCCAGTCCCAGTCCCAGTCCCAGTCCCAGCCCCCAGTCCCCAGTCCCAGCCCCAGTCCCAGTCCCAGTCCCAGCCCCAGTCCCAGTCCCAGTCCCAGCCCCCAGCCCCAGCCCCCAGCCCCAGCCCCCAGTCCCAGCCCCCAGCCCCAGCCCCCAGTCCCAGCCTCAGCCCCCAGCCCCAGCCCCCAGCCCCAGCCCCCAGCCCCAGTCCCAGCCCCCAGTCCCAGTCCCAGCCTCAGCCCCCAGTCCCAGCCCCAGTCCCAGCCCCCCAGCCCCAGCCCCAGCCCCCAGCCCCCAGCCCCAGCCCCCAGCCTCAGCCCCCAGCCCCAGCCCCCAGTCCCAGCCCCCAGTCCCAGCCCCCAGCCCCCAGCCCCAGCCCCAGCCCCAGTCCCCAGCCCCAGTCCCCAGCCCCAGCCCCAGTATGGTGCCTATAAATCTGTTTGTTTTTCTACCCGTCCAACTTTCAGTGGTCATAAATATAAAAGTGACATCTGAGGACGACTCTTCGGAACCGAGCAGACCCATGTCATCAGTAGAATTGGCAGCAGTTCCTGATAAGCCATCTCTGGAGTGTTGATCGGGCCCCTGTGTGCCTCTGACAGGCCCCTGATTCCCCGTTCTAATACTTTTAAATTTATTTTTATTTATTTAACTAGGCAAGTCAGTTAAGAACAAATTCTTATTTACAATGACGGCCTAGGAACAGTGGGTTAACTGCCTGTTCAGGGGCAGAACGACAGATTTGTATCTTGTCAGCTCTAACCACTAAGCAACCCTGCCGCCCCGGGGGCAAAGCAAACAAACAACCCTTCAGTCTGGACAGTGTTTATGTCCCCCTTGGTTGAGGAATGATCGCTATGCTGATCCTCAGGGCAGGGTAGCCCTACTGGTAGTATACTGTATACTACCAGTAGGGCTACCCTGCCCTGAGGTCAGCATAGCGACCATTCCTCAACCTGGTGTATTGGACGACAAAGGGATGGAATGCAACAGTATAAGCAATAGGCGTTAGGTAAAAGTGCATCATTCAAGAGAAGGCATTCAAGAGTAAATATGACAAATTGACGGTTTAACATTGAAAATAAAGTGAAATGTGGTGCTTTGTTCCAATTCAGATCCAAAGTACTTGAGCAAACAGTCAAAACAAACAGTCAAAAACAAGTGGTTCAATACAATACAACAGTAAAATGTGTTGGGACTGGGTGGTGTCCTCCATGGTGAGTTATGGTCTGGCCCCAGTGGCCTCAGACTGCTCCCATAGTGAGGCGTTGTTTGGGAACATGACCCCAGTTGGATAGATCTCCAGGGGAGTCGGGGTTAATATCCTGGGGCCTTTGTCCTCTTCCTACCGCATATGGACTGAATGAAGTCGACGTTGTAGAGAATTCTAAAGGCTTTAGGTTTCACTCTGAGGTGGCATCAGTGGTAGCTGGGGTTCTTAGGTGATGTCCTAATCTGGAAACAGCCGGACACGTATGGCTGTCAGTGGGAGAAAAATATCTTGTTCTCTTTTTTTGCCTTCTCCTCTTTCAGGGGCAGTGAAAACAGCAATAGCGTTCTCAGGCTTTAGACCCTGCAGTGTCATTTCCAATCCTTTTTTTTCAAAGGGATTAACCTCTTTCTCTTTTGCCTCAGGATCTTTGTTCATTTAAAGGTGACCGGTGGAGTGGTTGTGTTGCCCAGAGATCTGCTCTCACAACCTCTCACCGTAGGAAAAGAGAAACACAGAAACATGAGTTTAGAGGAGTCAATAAGAAAACACAGCTATACAGAAGCATGAGGGGGAGAGCAGAGAGAGAGAGAGAAGAGAGAGAGCAGAGAGATAGAGGGGGAGAGCAGAGAGATAGAGGGGGAGAGCAGAGAGAGAAAGAGGGGGAGAGCAGAGAGAGAAAGAGGGGGAGAGCAGAGAGAGAAAGAGAGGGAGAGCAGAGAGGGGGAGAGCAGAGAGGGGGAGAGCAGAGAGAGGGAGAGCAGAGAGAGGGAGAGAGAGGGAGAGAGCAGAGAGAGAAGCCTGCAACAGGAAAAGATAGAGCTTGACCCTTATATAAATGTTGTGATTGAGGGCTGTTTCAGGCCTGGTTGTTAAATGACATGTTTTTAGTGATTGTGATTGAGGGCTGTTTCAGGCCTGGTTGTTAAATGACATGTTTTTAGTGATTGTGATTGAATGCTGTTTCAGGCCTAGTTGTCGGATGCCTGGCTGGTGCTGGGTTTCAAGAATGACCCTCATTGTATGAGGGCACGGCTGCATATCCTGTTCAGCTTCTACCTGCTGAGATTTTAATTACCCTTAGAGGACTCTCAGGGAAGAGGGATCTGCAATGGAAACACATCAAGTCCTCTCTCATTGCAGGGGAAACACCCAATGACACAGCACAGTACAGGGCTCTCTGGATTCCTGTGCCATTTAGCAGACGCTGTGCATTGAAACAAGTGGCTGCCGGTGGCAATGGTATTCTTGTAATGGCAATAATGATCACCTGACATAAAGTAGGCTACAGTACACATGGTCACCTGACATAAAGTAGGCGACAGTACACATGGTCACCTGACATAAAGTAGGCGACAGTACACATGGTCACCTGACATAAAGTAGGCGACAGTACACATGGTCACCTGACATAAAGTAGGCGACAGTACACATGGTCACCTGACATAAAGTAGGATACAGTACACATGGTCACCTGACATAAAGTAGGCGACAGTACACATGGTCACCTGACATAAAGTAGGCTACAGTACACATGGTCACCTGACATAAAGTAGGCTACAGTACACATGGTCACCTGACATAAAGTAGGCTACAGTACACATGGTCACCTGACATAAAGTAGGCTTACAGTACACATGGTCACCTGACATAAAGTAGGCTACAGTACACATGGTCACCTGACATAAAGTAGGCTACAGTACCCATGGTCACCTGACATAAAGTAGGCTACAGTACACATGGTCACCTGACATAAAGTAGGCTACAGTACACATGGTCACCTGACATAAAGTAGGCTACAGGACACATGGTCACCTGACATAAAGTAGGCTACAGTACACATGGTCACCTGACATAAAGTAGGCTACAGTACACATGGTCACCTGACATAAAGTAGGCTACAGTACACATGATCACCTGACATAAAGTAGGCTACAGTACACATGGTCACCTGACATAAAGTAGGCTACAGTACACATGATCACCTGACATAAAGTAGGCTACAGGACACATGGTCACCTGACATAAAGTAGGCTACAGTACACATGGTCACCTGACATAAAGTAGGCTACAGTACACATGGTCACCTGACATAAAGTAGGCTACAGTACACATGGTCACCTGACATAAAGTAGGCTACAGTACACATGGTCACCTGACATAAAGTAGGCTACAGTACACATGATCACCTGACATAAAGTAGGCTACAGTACACATGGTCACCTGACATAAAGTAGGCTACAGTACACATGATCACCTGACATAAAGTAGGCTACAGTACACATGGTCACCTGACATAAAGTAGGCTACAGTACACATGGTCACCTGACATAAAGTAGGCGACAGTACACATGGTCACCTGACAAAGTAGGCTACAGTACACATGATCACCTGACATAAAGTAGGCTACAGTACACATGGTCACCTGACATAAAGTAGGCTACAGTACACATGATCACCTGACATAAAGTAGGCTACAGTACACATGGTCACCTGACATAAAGTAGGCTACAGTACACATGGTCACCTGACATAAAGTAGGCGACAGTACACATGGTCACCTGACAAAGTAGGCTACAGTACTCATGATCACCTGACATAAAGTAGGCTACAGTACACATGGTCACCTGACATAAAGTAGGCTACAGGACACATGGTCACCTGACATAAAGTAGGCTACAGTACACATGATCACCTGACATAAAGTAGGCTACAGTACACATGGTCACCTGACATAAAGTAGGCTACAGTACACATGGTCACCTGACATAAAGTAGGCTACAGTACACATGGTCACCTGACATAAAGTAGGCTACAGTACACATGGTCACCTGACATAAAGTAGGCTACAGTACACATGATCACCTGACATAAACAGTAGGACATACAGTACACATGATCACCTGACATACAGTAGGCTACAGTACACATGGTCACCTGACATAAAGTAGGCTACAGGACACATGGTCACCTGACATAAAGTAGGCTACAGGACACATGGTCACCTGACATAAAGTAGGCACATGGTCACCTGACAGTAGGCTACAGTACACATGGTCACCTGACATAAAGTAGGGCTACAGTACACATGATCACCTGACATAAAGTAGGCTACATTACACATGATCACCTGACATAAAGTAGCCTACAGTACACATGGTCACCTGACATAAAGTAGGCTACAGTACACATGGTCACCTGACATAAAGTAGGCTACAGTACACATGGTCACCTGACATAAAGTAGGCTACAGTACACATGGTCACCTGACATAAAGTAGGCTACAGTACACATGGTCACCTGACATAAAGTAGGCGACAGTACACATGATCACCTGAAATAAAGTAGGCTACAGTACACATGGTCACCTGACATAAAGTAGGCTACAGTACACATGGTCACCTGACATAAAGTAGGCTACAGTACACATGGTCACCTGACATAAAGTAGGCTACAGTACACATGGTCACCTGACATAAAGTAGGCTACAGTACACATGGTCACCTGACATAAAGTAGGCTACAGTACACATGGTCACCTGACATAAAGTAGGCTACAGGACACATGGTCACCTGACATAAAGTAGGCTACAGTACACATGGTCACCTGACATAAAGTAGGCTACAGTACACATGGTCACCTGACATAAAGTAGGCTACAGTACACATGGTCACCTGACATAAAGTAGGCTACAGTACACATGGTCACCTGACATAAAGTAGGCTACAGTACACATGATCACCTGACATAAAGTAGGCGACAGTACACATGGTCACCTGACATAAAGTAGGCTACAGTACACATGGTCACCTGACATAAAGTAGGCTACAGTACACATGGTCACCTGACATAAAGTAGGCTACAGTACACATGGTCACCTGACATAAAGTAGGCTACAGTACACATGGTCACCTGACATAAAGTAGACTACAGTACACATGGTCACCTGACATAAAGTAGGCTACAGTACACATGGTCACCTGACATAAAGTAGGCTACAGTACACATGATCACCTGACATAAAGTAGGCTACAGTACACATGATCACCTGACATAAAGTAGGCGACAGTACACATGGTCACCTGACATAAAGTAGACTACAGTACACATGGTCACCTGACATAAAGTAGGCTACAGTACACATGGTCACCTGACATAAAGTAGGCTACAGTACACATGGTCACCTGACATAAAGTAGGCTACAGGACACATGATCACCTGACATAAAGTAGGCTACAGTACACATGGTCACCTGACATACAGTAGGCTACAGTACACATGATCACCTGACATAAAGTAGACTACAGTACACATGGTCACCTGACATAAAGTAGGCTACAGTACACATGATCACCTGACATAAAGTAGGCTACAGTACACATGATCACCTGACATAAAGTAGGCTACAGGACACATGGTCACCTGACATAAAGTAGGCTACAGTACACATGATCACCTGACATAAAGTAGACTACAGTACACATGGTCACCTGACATAAAGTAGGCTACAGTACACATGATCACCTGACATAAAGTAGGCTACAGTACACATGATCACCTGACATAAAGTAGGCTACAGTACACATGGTCACCTGACATAAAGTAGGCGACAGTACACATGGTCACCTGACATAAAGTAGGCTACAGGACACATGGTCACCTGACATAAAGTAGGCTACAGTACACATGGTCACCTGACATAAAGTAGACTACAGTACACATGGTCACCTGACATAAAGTAGGCGACAGTACACATGGTCACCTGACATAAAGTAGGCTACAGTACACATGGTCACCTGACATAAAGTAGGCTACAGTACACATGGTCACCTGACATAAAGTAGGCTACAGGACACATGGTCACCTGACATAAAGTAGGCTACAGTACACATGGTCACCTGACATAAAGTAGGCTACAGTACACATGGTCACCTGACATAAAGTAGGCTACAGTACACATGGTCACCTGACATAAAGTAGGCTACAGTACACATGGTCACCTGACATAAAGTAGGCTACAGTACTCATGGTCACCTGACATAAAGTAGGCTACAGTACTCATGGTCACCTGACATAAAGTAGGCTACAGTACTCATGGTCACCTGACATAAAGTAGGCTACAGTACTCATGGTCACCTGACATAAAGTAGGCTACAGTACACATGATCACCTGACATAAAGTAGGCTACAGTACACATGGTCACCTGACATAAAGTAGGCTACAGTACACATGGTCACCTGACATAAAGTAGGCTACAGTACACATGGTCACCTGACATAAAGTAGGCTACAGGACACATGGTCACCTGACATAAAGTAGGCTACAGGACACATGGTCACCTGAAATAAAGTAGGCTACAGTACACATGGTCACCTGACATAAAGTAGGCTACAGTACACATGGTCACCTGACATAAAGTAGGCTACAGTACACATGGTCACCTGAAATAAAGTAGGCTACAGTACACATAGTCACAGTTACGAAAACTTAGGACACTAAAGAAGCCTTTCTACTGACTGGAAAACACTAAAAGAAAGATGCCCAGGGTCGCTGGTCATCTGCGTGAATGTGCCTTAGGCATGCTGCAAGGTGGCATGAGGACAGCAGATGTAGTCAGGGCAATAAATTGTAATGTCCATACTGTGAGACGCCTAAGACAGAGCTCCAGGATACAGGTACAGGATGGCAACAACAACTGCCGAGTTACACCAGGAATGCACAATTCCTCCATCAATGCTCAGACTGTCCACAATAGGCTGGACTGGGGGCTTGTAGGCCTGTTGTAAGGCAGTTATGTCTCTCCAAGGGTGATGGTCGGATTCGCGTTTATCGTTGAAGGAATGAGCGTTACACCGAGGCCTGTACTCTGGAGCGGAATCGATTTGGAGGTGGAGGGTCTGTCATGGTCTAGGGCGGTGTGTCACAGCATCATCGGACTAAGCTTGTTGCCATTGCAGGCAATCTCAATGCTGTGCATTACAGGGAAGACATCCTCCTCCCTCATGTGGTACCCTTCCTGCAGGCTCATCCTGACATGACCCTCCAGCATGACAATGCCACCAGCCATACTGCTCTTTCTGTGCGTGATTTCCTGCAGGACAGGAATATCAGTGTTCTGCCATGGCCAGCGAAGAGCCCGGATCTCAATCCCATTGAGCACGTCTGGGACCTGTTGGATCAGAGGGTGAGGGATAGGTCATTCCTCCAGAAATGTCCAGGAACTTGCAGGTGCCTTGGTGGAAGACTGGGGTAACATCTCACAGCAAGAACTGGCAAATCTGGTGCAGCCCATGAGGAGGAGATGCACTGCAGTACTTAATGCAGCTGGTGGCCACACAAAATACTGACTGTTACTGTTGACCCCTCCCCTTTGTTCAGGGACACATTATTCCATTTCTGTTAGTCACATGTCTGTGGAACTTGTTCAGTTTATGTCTCAGTTGTTGAATCTTGTTATGTTCATACAAATATTTACACACATTGAGTTTGCTGAAAATAAACACAGTTGACAGTGAGAGGAAAATATTTGTCCTCTGAAGAGGGGTGGGGGGTGGATTGGGGGAGGGGTTAATATATTTTTTTAAATAAGAGGGTGACAGTGTAGCTAGGTCGAAGTGCTTGAGATTCTGAAAATGGCCAGAGATTAGGACACTACCTTGTACGAATGTTAATTTGATCCTATCTTTAATGTTCTTACATTGATGTAATGAAACAGTGATAGGACTGATGAAGCCATTGCACCTGGACTGGTAGGGGTGTTGTGAACTGTAGAGAAGCAGAGAATGGAGCGTGAACAACCATGACAGAGATTTTATGGATGGTTTATGATCCATGGAAAGGATGAGACAGGAAAGAGAGGAAGGGGACATAAGTACAGGGGGGTACAGGGGTGGATGGGGGGGTACGGGGGGTGGATGTGGGTATGTGGGGTGGATGGAGGGGTATAATTACAGGGGCATATGGGTGCCCTGGTGACTGGGTTGGTCAGCTGTGAACCACAATCCCCCTGGAATGTCAGGGAAGGGGATTAAAAGTGTATCTGGAGCACATGCCAGATGAGATTACAGTGTGTGTGTGTGTGTGTGTGTGTGTGTGTGTGTCAGACCTGGGTTAAAATACCATTTGGGGGTATTTCAGTTACTTTCAAAGACATTTGGAAGTAAGTATTTTGATTTTTTAATTGAAAATACTCAAAAGGACTCAAATAAACTGATTTAAAATAAACTGACTCAGATACCCCGACTCATATACACTGACTCATATACACTGGCTCATATACACTGGCTCATATACACTGACTCATATACACTGACTCATATACACTGGCTCATATACACTGACTCATATACACTGGCTCAGATACCCTGACTCATATACACTGACTCATATACACTGACTCATATACACTGACTCATATACACTGGCTCAGATACCCCGACTCATATACACTGGCTCATATACACTGACTCATATACACTGGCTCAGATACCCTGACTCATATACACTGGCTCATATACACTGGCTCATATACACTGACTCATATACACTGACTCATATACACTGACTCATATACACTGGCTCATATACACTGACTCATATACACTGGCTCATATACACTGACTCATATACACCGACTCAGATACCCCGACTCATATACACTGGCTCATATACACTGACTCATATACACTGACTCATATACACCGACTCAGATACCCCGACTCAAATACACTGACTCATATACACTGACTCATATACACTGACTCATATACACTGACTCATATACACTGACTCATATACACTGACTCATATACACTGGCTCATATACACTGACTCATATACACTGACTCATATACACTGACTCATATACACTGGCTCATATACACTGACTCATATACACTGGCTCATATACACTGACTCATATACACCGACTCAGATACCCCGACTCATATACACTGGCTCATATACACTGACTCATATACACTGGCTCATATACACTGACTCATATACACTGGCTCAGATACCCCGACTCATATACACTGGCTCATATACACTGACTCATATACACTGGCTCATATACACTGGCTCATATACACTGGCTCATATACACTGACTCATATACACTGGCTCAGATACCCCCGACTCCTATACACTAGCTCATATACACTGACTCATATACACTGACTCATATACACTGACTCATATACACTGACTCATATACACTGGCTCATATACACTGGCTCATATACACTGGCTCATATACACTGACTCATATACACTGGCTCAGATACCCCGACTCATATACACTGACTCATATACACTGACTCATATACACTGGCTCATATACACTGGCTCATATACACTGGCTCAGATACCCCGACTCATATACACTGACTCATATACACTGGCTCATATACACTGGCTCATATACACTGGCTCATATACACTGACTCATATACACTGGCTCAGATACCCCGACTCATATACACTGGCTCATATACACTGGCTCATATACACTGGCTCATATACACTGGCTCATATACACTGGCTCATATACACTGACTCATATACACTGGCTCATATACACTGGCTCAGATACCCCGACTCATATACACTGGCTCATATACACTGACTCAGATACCCCGACTCATATACACTGGCTCATATACACTGACTCATATACACTGACTCATATACACTGGCTCAGATACCCCGACTCATATACACTGGCTCAGATACCCCGACTCATATACACTGGCTCATATACACTGGCTCATATACACCGACTCATACACTGGCTCATATACACTGACTCATATACACTGACTCATATACACTGACTCATATACACTGGCTCAGATACCCCGACTCATATACACTGGCTCATATACACTGACTCAGATACCCCGACTCATATACACTGGCTCATATACACTGACTCATATACACTGACTCATATACACTGGCTCAGATACCCCGACTCATATACACTGGCTCAGATACACTGACTCATATACACTGACTCATATACACTGGCTCATATACACTGACTCATATACACCGACTCAGATACCCCGACTCATATACACTGGCTCATATACACTGACTCATATACACTGACTCATATACACCGACTCAGATACCCCGACTCAAATACACTGACTCATATACACTGACTCATATACACTGACTCATATACACTGACTCATATACACTGACTCATATACACTGGCTCATATACACTGACTCATATACACTGACTCA
Source organism: Oncorhynchus masou masou (assembly GCF_036934945.1). Lineage (NCBI taxonomy): Eukaryota > Metazoa > Chordata > Actinopteri > Salmoniformes > Salmonidae > Oncorhynchus > Oncorhynchus masou. The sequence continues at coordinate 106,765 of NW_027002213.1, forward strand.
TATACACTGACTCATATACACTGGCTCATATACACTGACTCATATACACTGGCTCATATACACTGAATCATATACACCGACTCAGATACCCCGACTCATATACACTGGCTCATATACACTGACTCATATACACTGGCTCATATACACTGACTCAGATACCCCGACTCATATACACTGACTCATATACACTGGCTCATATACACTGACTCATATACACTGGCTCATATACACTGACTCATATACACTGGCTCAGATACCCCGACTCATATACACTGGCTCATATACACTGACTCATATACACTGGCTCATATACACTGGCTCATATACACTGGCTCATATACACTGACTCATATACACTGGCTCAGATACCCCGACTCCTATACACTGGCTCATATACACTGACTCATATACACTGACTCATATACACTGACTCATATACACTGACTCATATACACTGGCTCATATACACTGGCTCATATACACTGGCTCATATACACTGACTCATATACACTGGCTCAGATACCCCGACTCATATACACTGACTCATATACACTGACTCATATACACTGGCTCATATACACTGGCTCATATACACTGGCTCAGATACCCCGACTCATATACACTGACTCATATACACTGGCTCATATACACTGGCTCATATACACTGGCTCATATACACTGACTCATATACACTGGCTCAGATACCCCGACTCATATACACTGGCTCATATACACTGGCTCATATACACTGGCTCATATACACTGGCTCATATACACTGGCTCATATACACTGGCTCAGATACCCCGACTCATATACACTGGCTCATATACACTGACTCAGATACCCCGACTCATATACACTGGCTCATATACACTGACTCATATACACTGACTCATATACACTGGCTCAGATACCCCGACTCATATACACTGGCTCAGATACCCCGACTCATATACACTGGCTCATATACACTGGCTCATATACACCGACTCATATACACTGGCTCATATACACTGACTCATATACACTGACTCATATACACTGACTCATATACACTGGCTCAGATACCCCGACTCATATACACTGGCTCATATACACTGACTCAGATACCCCGACTCATATACACTGGCTCATATACACTGACTCATATACACTGACTCATATACACTGGCTCAGATACCCCAACTCATATACACTGGCTCAGATACACTGACTCATATACACTGACTCATATACACTGGCTCAGATACCCCGACTCATATACACTGGCTCAGATACCCCGACTCATATACACTGGCTCATATACACTGACTCAGATACCCCGACTCAGATACCCCGACTCATATACACTGGCTCATATACACTGACTCATATACACTGACTCATATACACTGACTCATATACACTGGCTCAGATACCCCGACTCCTATACACTGACTCATATACACTGGCTCAGATACCCCGACTCATATACACTGGCTCAGATACCCCGACTCATATACACTGGCTCATATACACTGACTCATATACACTGACTCATATACACTGGCTCAGATACCCCGACTCCTATACACTGGCTCATATACACTGACTCAGATACCCCGACTCCTATACACTGACTCATATACACTGACTCATATACACTGACTCATATACACTGACTCAGATACCCCGACTCCTATACACTGACTCATATACACTGGCTCAGATACCCCGACTCATATACACTGGCTCAGATACCCCGACTCATATACACTGGCTCATATACACTGACTCATATACACTGACTCATATACACTGACTCATATACACTGGCTCAGATACCCCGACTCATATACACTGACTCAAAATGACTAAAATAAACGGACTTTAAATAAACTGACTCAAATACACTGCCTCATATACACTGACTCATATACACTGGCTCATATACACTGGCTCATATACACTGGCTCATATACACTGACTCATATACACTTGGCTCAAAATGACTCAAATAAACTGACTCATACACACTGGCTCAAAATGACTCAAATAAACTGACTCATACACACTGGCTCAAAATGACTCAAATAAACTGACTCATACACACTGGCTCAAAATGACTCAAATAAACTGACTCATACACACAGGCTCAAAATGACTCAAATAAACTGACTCATACACACTCCCATGCATTTCATCCAGGTATTTGAAAATACTTTCAAACACTTCCAATAGAAGTAGTTGATTTGTGCCATATTATTTGAAGATACTCAAACACATTGAAAATATTTTTTTAAATAAAAAATACTCAAATTCACATGTATTTGAACCCAGGTTGTGTGTGTGTGTGTGTGTGTGTGTGTGTGTGTGTGTGTGTGTGTGTGTGTGTGTGTGTGTGTGTGTGTGTGTGTGTGTGTGTGTGTGTGTGCGTAAAGAACTCTGGAGACATTGTTTTATACAATGAGTGCAAAACATTAGGAAATCTTTCTATGACACAGACTGACCAGGTGAATCCAGGTGAAAGCTATGAACCCTTATTGAAGTCAACTGTTAAATCCCCTTCAATCAGTGTAGATGAAGGGGAGGAGACAGGTTAAAGAAGGATTTTTAAGCCTTGAGAAAATTGAGACATGGATTGTGTATGTGGCCATTCAGAGGGTGAATGGGCAAGACAAAATATTGAAGTGCCTTTGAACAGGGTATGGTACAATAGTAGGTGCCAGGTGCACCGGTTTGAGTGAGTCAAGAACTGCAACGCTGCTGGGTTTTTCACGCTCAACATTTTCCCGTGTGTATCAAGAACAATCCACCATCCAATGGACATCCAGCCCACTTGACACAATTGCGTCAAGCATTGGAATCAACATGGACCAGCATCCATGTGGAACAGTTTTGACACCTTGTAGAGTCCATGCCCTCCACTTTGTAGAGTCCATGCCCTCCACTTTGTAGAGTCCATGCCCTCCACTTTGTAGAGTCCATGCCCTCCACTTTGTAGAGTCCATGCCCTCCACTTTGTAGAGTCCATGCCCTCCACTTTGTAGAGTCCATGCCCTCCACTTTGTAGAGTCCATGCCCTCCACTTTGTAGAGTCCAGCCCTCCACTTTGTAGAGTCCATGCCCTCCACTTTGTAGAGTCCATGCACTCCACTTTGTAGAGTCCATGCACTCCACTTTGTAGAGTCCATGCACTCCACTTTGTAGAGTCCATGCACTCCATTTTGTAGAGTCCATGCCCTCCACCTTGTAGAGTCCATGCCCTCCACTTTGTAGAGTCCATGCACTCCACTTTGTAGAGTCCATGCCCACCTAGGAGACCAACACAAGTTCTCCTCCAACTCTTTCCCATATTTATTTAATTTCCGTAATCACCAGCTCACTCAGACTGCTTAATCATTTCAACGTGTCACTTTTTACAGATCAAACCACTGATAAAAGGAACAGAAAAAGGTAAACAGTTATTTTTTCAAGAGTCTAGCTAATAAAATGTTTAAATCGATGAAAGGCTTTGGTGCATGTTGGAATTATCAGTGAACAGCCCAGGGCCCGGTTTCCCACAATGTTCTAACATGAATTTAGCCTTAAGATACTTTTGAGAAACCGGGTCCTGGCCCTAAAGATCAAACACCCTGATTTGTCATTGTTAATGCTTCTAGCATATAGGAAGAATTAGTGTAGGAAATGATATGAGGTGAAAATGTCAGCCTTTGCTGAGAAAAATGTCTATAAATGACGACATTACCATGGGAACGTGGTAAAATGGCACAGCTATATTGTCTCTAGGCGTAACCGACAAAACAATGAAGTGGATATTGAAGTAAGACATTGACAGTAAGGAAGCATGTTGTGAGAACCCCCAACATATTTATGGGTGTTGTTTCTGGTTTTGGAAGTGATCCAGGAAGTGTAACTGTTTTAGATGCATGATGGAAGTTTGCGTCATGGCAACTTGTTAGGGAGAGCGTAACGGACGGATAGATGGAGGGGGTTCTCTGACCCCTTTACAGTAAAACAGAAGAACAGAACCAACTTTCAACACCTGCTTGTTATGAAAGTTGGTATGGAAGGAAATCACTAAAATAGCATTGATTTTTATTTTATTTTTATGTCTAACCTCCAATTTGCAACACACATTTGTGCTCTACTGATCCAACTATGTCCCATGCTGCAAAGCTCTCTGTGCCCAGCACTCCCACACCGCAGCTTTCCCAGAAGCACCCTCTCTCTATGTCAGGTAAGCTGTGTTTGCTTTTGTCTGCCCAAACCCAGTCCTGTAGTTCATTGCAAACCCCTGTGCTAATCTGTGTCTTAATTGAATGAATTCCCTGGCGTGAAGGTCTAACAGGATTAAGTGGTTGTGGGTATGAGAATGAAAAGACAGAGCACCCGTCCTGGCCCTGGACAACCCTGGGATTATTGTAGGCCATCATTGTAAAAAAGAATTTGTTCTTAACTGACTTGCCTAGTTAAAAATGTTTTAAATAAAGTTGGAAGTTTACATACACTTAGGTGGGAGTCATTAAAACTCGTTTTTCAAACACTCCACAAATTTCTTGTTAACAAACTATAGTTCTGGCAAGTCGGTTAGGACATCTACTTTGTGCATGAGCCAAGTAATTTTTCCAACAATTGTTTACAGACAGATTATTTCACTTATAACTCACTGTATCACAACTCCAGTGGGTCAGAGGTTTACATACACGAAGTTGACTGTGCCTTTAAACAGCTTGGAAAATTCCAGAAAATGATGTCATGGCTTAAGAAGCTTTTATTAGGCTAATTTACATAATTTGAGTCAATTGGAGGTGTACTTGTGGGTGTATTTCAAGACCTACCTTCAAACTCAATGCCTCTTTGCTTGACATCATGGGAAAATCAAAGCAATCAGCGAAGACCTCAGAAAAAATATTGTAGACCTCCACAAGTCTGGTTCATCCTTGGGAACAATTTCCAAAAGCCCGAAGGTACCACTATTGTACAAACAATAGTACGCAAGTATGAACACCATGTGACCTCGCAGCCGTCATACCGCTCAGGAAGGAGACGCATTCTGTCTCCTAGAGATGAACGTACTTTGGTGCGAAAAGTGCAAATCAATCCCAGAACAACAGCAAAGGACCTTGTGAAGATGCTGGAGGAAACAGGTACAAAAGTATCTATATCCACAGTAAAACGAGTCCTATATCGACATAACCTGAAAGTCCGCTCAGCAAGGAAGAAGCCACTGCTCCAATACTGCCATAAAAAGCCAGACTACAGTTTGCAACTGCACATGGGGACAAAGATCATACTTTTGGAGAAATGTCCTCTGGTCTGATGAAACAAAAATAGAACTGTTTGGCCATAATGACCATTGTTATGTTTGGAGGAAAAAGGTTGAGGCTTGCAACAAAGTCAAGGTATTGGAGTGGCCATCACAAAGCCCTGACCTCAACCCTATAGAAAATTTGTGGGCAGAACTGAAAAAGAATGTGCGAGCAAGGAGGCCTACAAACCTGACTCAGTTACACCAGCTCTGTCAGGAGGAAGGGGCCAAAATTCACCCAACTTATTGTGGGAAGCATGTGGAAGGCTACCCGAAATGTTTGACTCAAGTTTAACAATTTAAAGGCAATGCTACCAAATACTAATTGAGTGTATGTAAACTTCTGACCCACTGGGAATGAGATGAAAGAAATAAAAGCTGAAATAAATCATTCTCTCTACTATTATTCTGACATTTCACATTCTTAAAAGAAAGTGGTGATCCTAACTGACCTAAGACAGTACATTTTTCTAGGATTAAATGTCAGGAAAAACTGAGTTTAAATGTATTTGGCTAAAGGTGTATGTAAACTTACGACTTCATCTGTATATATAATTACACGGGCTACAGTATCTGACTGGGGCCAGAGCAGGTCTCTGACTGACTACACTGTCTCTGACTGACTGGGGCCAGAGCAGGTCTCTGACTGACTACACTGTCTCTGACTGACTGGGGCCAGAGCAGGTCTCTGACTGACTACACTGTCTCTGACTGACTGGGGCCAGAGCAGGTCTCTGACTGACTACACTGTCTCTGACTGACTGGGGCCAGAGCAGGTCTCTGACTGACTACACTGTCTCTGACTGACTGGGGCCAGAGCAGGTCTCTGACTGACTACACTGTCTCTGACTGACTGGGGCCAGAGCAGGTCTCTGACTGACTACACTGTCTCTGACTGACTGGGGCCAGAGCAGGTCTCTGACTGACTACACTGTCTCTGACTGGGTCCAGAGCAGGGAACTAACTGACTACACTGTCTCTGACTGGGTCCAGAGCAGGGATCTAACTGACTACACTGTCTCTGACTGACTGGGGCCAGAGCAGGTCTCTGACTGGGGCCAGAGCAGGTCTCTAACTGACTACACTGTCTCTGACTGACTGGGGATCTGAATGAAAGCTCTGCGACAGAGATGTTCTGTACATGCAGACGAGGTACCGGCATATGTTTTGAAATAGATGTATGTCAATTTGAAGGAATGCAGTATAGTTCAGACAGTTAATTAAACAGGAAATAATGAATTATAGATAGTTTTGTTTCTCCATTGTTCTTCCCACTCCCTACAATCAGGTACATCCTCCTGGCCTGGCTAAACACTGGCCCTGACTCAGTAAACTTGAAACAATAAACTTAGAAAGCGCTGATTTCTCATGACTGTGTGCTTAATGTGTTTGCACGTGGTCCTTGGAGCCTGTTTATCACAAGAAGTGTGTGCGTGATACAGTTGATTAATGGGGTCTTTTATAAATACAGGCTAAACATGTTTTTATCCTATTTCATTTGAATGTCGGAAATTATTTGTCTTTGGGAGTCAGGTTTGATGTTAATTACTCTTTTCTTTTAATGCAAACTAACAAGCAACTAGTCTGACCTAGCTATCAACCTTGACTAATAATGAATAAAGATGAATTAATGTGATAAACTCTGCCAGCATGTGTGAAACCCCACAGTAACAGTATCGGATAATGTTTGTATTGCTGACAGGATCAATCCATAATCAGCTCATATCAAGACCGACAGACAGCTTTTTCTTGTCTGGCGGCCATTGCCATTTCCTTAAGAAAGTAACTCCAAGGAGGGAGTCAGACTTTAGGAAATGAGAAGAACCCCTCTCATCACTAACAGAACAACCTCCTCGACCTCTATTCTTTAGACAGGAAACGGGGACCACAGAGTTTTCATCCACATACTGTACAGTATGTATAATATTTACACTAACCCCTTGGTTACAGTTGTGGGGACGATAAATGGAAATACACACGGATTGACTAATCGTACATTAAACACTTTACTTTCATGTGATAATCAATCAACACAATAGCAGAAATCACAATGACAGAAACAAAAATAAGTGTTGACACTGGCATACAAAGCCAGTGTCAACATGGACTTTTGAGCAGAAATAAGAAGTACTTTGTGTTTGAACCGAGACTGATCTGTGAGACTGACAGACCCAGTCAACAACAGTCGGTAGGCCTGCTGTATGTAGTGATGAGAACTTGAGACTAAAACCTCGGAGGCCATGGTTTGAGATGCCCGATAGTACCAGACGTCTGAAGAGTTGCGGGATTCAGAGATAGTACAACCAGATTAACTCCCTGGCGCTCGCCAACCATCACGTCTCTGTCTCGCAACCTGCCTGGAATTTGGGCTAATTGTTGTGTGCCTTATGGCCTGATCTGTCAGCAACATGGGGCCTTGCTTCGCCCATTAACCTTTCACTGTCTGATGGGAGAGAAATCACACAACTAAACCGACTAGAGTTCCAGAGTTCTAGGCCCATGATTAGAACACAACTAAACAGACTAGAGTTCCAGAGTTCTAGGCCCATGATTAGAACACAACTAAACAGACTAGAGTTCCAGAGTTCCCAAGTTCTCTCAAGTCACCCCGCTCCTCCACACACTCCACTGGCTTCCAGTCGAAGCCCGCATCCACTACAAAACCATGGTGCTTACCTACAGAACAGCAATAGGAACTGCCCCTTCCTACCTTCAGGCTATGCTCAAACCCTACACCCCAACTGAGCACTCCATTCTGCCACCTCAGGTCTTTGTCCCTCCCACCCCTACGGCTCAGCCCAGTCCAAGCTCTTCTCTGTCAAATCAAATCAAATCACATTCATTTATTTTTTGTTTGAATTTTACCCCGTTTTCTCCCCAATTTCGTGGTATCCAATTGTTTAGTAGCTACTATCTAGTCTCATCGCTACAACTCCCGTACGGGCTCGGGAGAGAGGAAGGTTGAAAGTCATGGGTCCTCCGAAACACAACCCAACCAAGCCGCACTGCTTCACAGCGCGCATCCAACCCGGAAGCCAGCCGCACCAATGTGTCAGAGGAAACAAAATGCACCTGGCAACCTTGGTTAGCGGCCCGCCACAGGAGTCGCTGGTGCGTGATGAGACAAGGATATCCCTACCGGCCAACCCCTCCCTAACCCGAACGATGCTAGGCCAATTGTGCGTCGCCCCACTGACCTCCCGGTCGCGGCCGGTCACGACAGAGTTCATTTTTATTTATTTTATCTCACCTTTATATAACCAGGTAGGCTAGTTGAGAACAAGTTCTCATTTGCAACTGCGACCTGGCCAAGATAAAGGTAAAAAAAAATAAAAAAAATAGCAATTCGACACATACAACAACACAGAGTTACACATGGAATAAACAAACATACAGTCAATAATACAGTAGAAAAAAAAGAAAACAAAAAGTATATATATAGTGAGTGCAAATGACATAAGATAAGGGAGTTAAGGCAATAAATAGGCCATGGTGGTGAAGTAATTACAATATAGCAATTAAACACTGGAATGGTAGATGTGCAGAATATGAATGTGCAAGTAGATACTGGGGTACAAAGGTGCAAGACAAATAAATACAGTATGGGGATGAGGTAGGTAGATAGATGGGCTGTTTACAGATGGGCTATGTACAGGTGCAGTGATCTGTGCGCTGCTCTGACAGCTGGCACTTAAAGCTAGTGAGGGAGGTATGAGTATCCAGCTTCAGAGATTTTTGCAGTTCGTTCCAGTCATTGGCAGCAGAGAACTGGAAGGAAAGACGACCAAAGGAGGAATTGGCTTTGGGGGTGACCAGTGAGATATACAGTGCCTTGCGAAAGTATTCGGCCCCCTTGAACTTTGTGACCTTTTGCCACATTTCAGGCTTCAAACATAAAGATATAAAACTGTATTTTTTGTGAAGAATCAACAAGTGGGACACAATCATGAAGTGGAACGACATTTATTGGGTATTTCAAACTTTTTTAACAAATCAAAAACTGAAAAATTGTGCGTGCAAAATTATTCAGCCCCTTTACTTTCAGTGCAGCAAACTCTCTCCAGAAGTTCAGTGTGGATCTCTGAATGATCCAATGTTGACCTAAATGACTAATGATGATAAATAAAATCCACCTGTGTGTAATCAAGTCTCCGTATAAATGCACCTGCACTGTGATAGTCTCAGAGGTCCGTTAAAAGCGCAGAGAGCATCATGAAGAACAAGGAACACACCAGGCAGGTCCGAGATACTGTTGTGAAGAAGTTTAAAGCCGGATTTGGATACAAAAAGATTTCCCAAGCTTTAAACATCCCAAGGAGCACTGTGCAAGCGATAATATTGAAATGGAAGGAGTATCAGACCACTGCAAATCTACCGAGACCTGGCCGTCCCTCTAAACTTTCAGCTCATACAAGGAGAAGACTGATCAGAGATGCAGCCAAGAGGCCCATGATCACTCTGGATGAACTGCAGAGATCTACAGCTGAGGTGGGAGACTCTGTCCATAGGACAACAATCAGTCGTATATTGCACAAATCTGGCCTTTATGGAAGAGTGGCAAGAAGAAAGCCATTTCTTAAAAATATCCATAAAAAGTGTCGTTTAAAGTTTGCCACAAGCCACCTGGGAGACACACCAAACGTGGAAGAAGGTGCTCTGGTCAGATGAAACCAAAATTGAACTTTTTGGCAACAATGCAAAACGTTATGTTTGGCGTAAAAGCAACACAGCTCATCACCCTGAAAACACCATACCCACTGTCAAACATGGTGGTGGCAGCATCATGGTTTGGGCCTGCTTTTCTTCAGCAGGGACAGGGAAGATGGTTAAAATTGATGGGAAGATGGATGGAGCCAAATACAGGACCATTCTGGAAGACCTGATGGAGTCTGCAAAAGACCTGAGACTGGGATGGAGATTTGTCTTCCAACAAGACAATGATCCAAAACATAAAGCAAAATCTACAATGGAATGGTTCAAAAATAAACATATCCAGGTGTTAGAATGGCCAAGTCAAAGTCCAGACCTGAATCCAATCGAGAATCTGTGGAAAGAACTGAAAACTGCTGTTCACAAATGCTCTCCATCCAACCTCACTGAGCTCGAGCTGTTTTGCAAGGAGGAATGGGAAAAAATGTCAGTCTCTCGATGTGCAAAACTGATAGAGACATACCCCAAGCGACTTACAGCTGTAATCGCAGCAAAAGGTGGCGCTACAAAGTATTAATTTAAGGGGGCTGAATAATTTTGCACGCCCAATTTTTCAGTTTTTGATTTGTTAAAAACGTTTGAAATATCCAATAAATGTCGTTCCACTTCATGATTGTGTCCCACTTGTTGTTGATTGTTCACAAAAAAATACAGTTTTATATCTTTATGTTTGAAGCCTGAAATGTGGCAAAAGGTCGCAAAGTTCAAGGGGGCTGAATACTTTCGCAAGGCACTGTAGTTCTGTCCTTGAGCTGTTCTTGTCTATTAATGTTCTGTATTATGTCATGTTTAATGTTTTGTGTTGAACCCCAGGAAGAGTAGCTGCTACTTTTGCAACAGCTAATGGGGATCCTAATTAAATACAAACAAAAAAAATACCAAAGTTGACCAAGTTAATTTTGTGGGATAGTTTACTGGCCTATGCTATGTTGTTGGGTGTTTGTTCGAGTTAGATTTTGGGCTTATAGCAATAACGTCCTTACAAAGTTCAGACTGCAAGAACAAGGATAGTGAATTTGAACGCATTAATTCCACTAGGTACAAAAGACAACAACGGCAATTCATTTCAGATCGTGTGTTGACAAGGGACCCATCTCAATGATGCAGTGAATAATCCCGGTGTGGGTCTAAAAGGAGATTATGTCTCATCTGCTGTGTGATCGTTGGAACAGTAGAGGTCAATGAATGTTAATGGTACCACATACACTTCCTACTACTGACACCTTCCAGGAAGACAGCCTGAACCGACAGGTGCTCATTTCAGGTTGTCAAGTTCAACACGTGCCTCTTACAGTCAATGAGAGCTGTGGGTCACGATGACAAATAATTACAATCTACATTTTATAGTTTTTGTTTTATATCCCTCACTTCACAACACATAAGCTTTTTGTGCATATAGAATACATTTTTTATGTGCTTTTTATTTCAGCTCATGAAACCAACACTTTACATGTTGCGTTTATATTTTTGTTCAGTACATATCAATGCATTAGTACTATGAAGGTTAGTTAAATCAACAATAACCTCTTTCCCTTCACCCTGAAAGAACTGACCACACTGACAAGATTATTTGGTTTATTGCATTTCACGTGTGGACTTCTGCATTAAAGCAGCCTCAATCACAGACCCGTTTCTAAAACAGATGATTTTGTAGAGCGAGACAATACCTGTCTCTTTTAGACCGAAGTGCACTGATTACTGTCACGAGCACAATATTCAAGGATTTGAGGGTTAACTGGATCTCAGGACTGGTGAACAAGACACGAGGTCTCTATTCTGACGGTAACATGGATCAAATAAGAGCTCTTGAGATTCATCTCATGACATCAGAAAAGTAAACCCTTATCTTCTGATAAAAAAATGGCGGGTGATCAAACCAAGTCATGTGCAGCAGCTGATGTTGTCTTTATATCTAACTTCTACTAACTGACAGAGTTATTGTCTTTATATCTAACTATATGACTTATTGTCTTTATATCTAACTACATGACTTATTCTACTAACTGGACAGAGTCAACCCAGCTTTATATCTAACTACATGACTTATTGTCTTTATATCTAACTACATAACTTATTGTCTTTATATCTAACTACATGACTTATTCTACTAACTGGACAGAGTCAACCCACCTTTAATCACTTTCTATTTCACATTCAATATAACCTTTATTTCTACAGTTAAGTCTCTGAGATAAAAATCTATTTAGCAAGAGAGACCCTTTTCAAAATCAGGCCTTCAACCACAACACACCGAAGGGAAAAAAAACACTGTCTGGCACATAGACACAAAAAATACATATACTCTCATGGTAAAACCCTCAGGGACCATGTGTGTGGGTATTTCACCATAGTACTATTTTGAGGGTTTCTATAGAAATGTGAACAACAAACAGCTCTCCAAACAGTAGTTGAGGCCTGTGTAGAGCCATGACACATCAAGGTATAATAGCAACCACATGCCAGACACTCTCCCATCATTCAGGGTAAGTTCCCTTGCAGCTTCTTCATGATATGGCTATCGGGAGGTGCGTTGGTGAAAACTGTCCCCACAAAAACATGTGTTCCCCACAAGGTGTGGCGGATGACTTTGCAGCAGCCCAGGTCTTCGATGCTGAAGCCCAGGTTACAGTACCGCTCGTCGGTCTCAAACAGTGTGTTGTTGGTGTACGACCCGAAGAACTGGAAGAGAGACAGAAGACATTAAGGGAAAGATCTGAATACTGCTTGTTTATGTTTGAAAGACTTCAGTTTAACAATTATAATCAATTTCAATTGGCAAGAATTGGCAATTGGCAACAACCACACAATTGCCATCACTGTGTCACAACTGTATGTACTGTTATGAGACAACTATTTCTGTAGCATAGTGCTAATCCTTGAGCAGCTATGAGTTGTCTTACCGCCATGCCTGACGATGGGTCGATGAAGTCAGCCCAGAAGCCTTCTGTCCTCAGGGCATAACATATCTCTTTGGCACCACAACAAACTGCAACAAGAGAACAATGCAAAACTTATCTTAAGACAATTGATTTCATTTTCGTGTTCGTTACAAACATGTGAGAAAGTGTCAAACATTCTGAATGTACACTACTGTTCAAAAGTTTGGGGTCACTTAGAAATGTCCTTGTTTTTTTAAAGAAAAACACGTTTTTTTCTCCATTAAAATAACATCAAATTGATCAGAAATACAGTGTAGACATTGTTAATGTTATAAATGACTATTGTAGCTAGAAACGGCAGATTTTTTAATGGAATATCTACATAGGCGCACAGAGGCCCATTATCAGCAACCATCACTCCTGTGTTCCAATCCCACATTGTGTTAGCTAATCCAAGTTTATCATTTTAATAGGCTAATTGATCATTAGAAAACCCTTTTGAAATTATGTTAGCACAGCTGAAAACTGTTGTTCTGATTAAAGTAGCAATAAAACTGGCCTTCTTTAGACTAGTTGAGTATCAGGAGCAACAGCATTTGTGGGTTCGATTGCAGGCACAAAATGGCCAGAAACAAAGACCTTTCTTCTGAAACTCGTCAAGTCTATTCTTGTTCTGAGAAATTAAGGCTATTCCATGCGAGAAATTGCCAAGAAACAGAAGATCTCGTACAACGCTGTGTACTACTCCCTTTACAGAACAGCGTAAACTGTCTCTAATAGAATTGGGCTGCGCACATTTGGCCCAGTGTCATCCGGGTTAGGGAGGGTTTGGCCGGCAGGGATATCCTTGTCTCATCGCGCACTAGCGACTCCTGTGGCGGGCCGGGCGCAGTGCATGCTGACCGGGTCGCCAGCCGACACATTGGTGCGGCTGGCTTCCAGGATTGGAAGCATTGTGTCAAGAAGCAGTGCGGCTTGGTTGGGTTGTGTTTCGGAGGACGCATGGCTCTCGAACATCGCCTCTCCCGAGTCCGTACGGGAGTTGCAGCGATGAGACAAGACTGTACCACAAAATTGTGGAGAAAAAAGGGGTAAAAAAACAACAACAAAAACCCACACGTGAAACAGATGTGCTGCTAACAGTATAGCTTGCTGTCCCCATACTGGGCTCCAACCCGTTATCCTCTGATCTCAACACACGTGACCCTCCTTGACAACGTACCAGCCGTTTGAGCTATCGAAACATCGAATTTGATAGCTCTATCGGCGACATTTCAAGCTAGCTGTGGACTGAGCTTATGGTACGCTCTTAACTCTGTACACACGCAACAAGTGCTGTTGTAGAGATGTGGCCAATTGCTGGGACGGGGATGGGGATGGGGACTTGTCAGTGTCTAATAAATGAGTGCAGTCAAGGGGGTAAGCAGCACAATTAGACCGATTCTCAGCCATGGGCATGTTAACCAGACGGTGAATAACAGTCAAAAACAACTCCTGCTCTTACACGCTCTACCCTCTCACACACTCAAGACTACTTAATGCTGGGATCAGAAATAAGTCATGCACAATCCCATTATCGTATTACCAGTGCAGTCTTGGTCTTAGTCGGGGGGGGAGACAATTAAAGTTGACACTCATTCTGCAGCTAATTTACAACAACTACGTACTTGCTAATACTTTAAGAGGCATTGAGTTAGAGAGTATAGTTCAATCCTTTCAATTCCTTACAGTTTAACAAAGATAGTGTTAAAACATATATGTTAGCCATAGACTAGCAAATCATAACTCCATACTACTTCAGGCAGTAAAAGTGTCAGAATGGTCTTCAGTGGTTCTGTAAACAAGCATTACAGAGCAGCGAATTTAACAGACATTTTTATTGATTAGCATCCGGGATAATATATATCCAAGTCTTTCCTGTGTTGTAGGGACAACAAGTGGAATATAGGAGTTCACTTCACTGATCTCCGTAGGTTTAGGAAAAAAACAGCACAATGTGGAAGCACGCACACATTTTTTATTTTATTTAACCAGGCAAGTCAGTTAAGAACAAATTCTTATTTACAATGACGGCCTACCCCGGCCAAACCCGGGCGACGCTGGGCCAATTGTGCACCTCCCTATGGGACTCCCAATGATGCAGCCTGGATTCGAACCAGGTACTGCAGTGATGCCACTTGCACTGGAATGCAGTGTCTTAGACCACTGCGCCACTCGAGAAGTTTGGAAAAGTCTACTCATTCAAGGGTTTTTATTTTTACTATTTTCTATATTGTAGAATAATAGTGAAGACATTAAAACTATGAAATAACACATATGGAATCTTGTAGTAACCAAAAAACTGTTAAACAAATTCAAATATATTTGATAATTGAGATTCTTCAGTAGCCACCCTTTGCCTTGATGACAGCTTTGCACATTCTTGGCATTCTCTCAACCAGCTTCATGAGATAGTCACCTGGAATTTCAATTAACAGGTGTGCCTTGTTAAAAGTTAATTTGTGGATTTTCTTTCCTTCTTAATGCATTTGAGCCAATCAATTGTGTTGTGACAAGGTAGCGGTGGTATACAGAAGATAGCCCTATTTGGTAAAAGACCAAGTCCATATTATGGCAAGAACAACTCAAATAAGCAAACAGAAACGACAGTCCATCATTACTTAAAGACATGTAGGTCAGTCAATCCGGGAACATTGCAAGAACTTTGAAAGTTTCTTCAAGTGCAGTCGCAAAAACCATCAAGCGCTATGATGAAACTGTCTCTCATGAGGACCGGCAAAAGGAAAGACCCAGAGTTACCTGATGCAGAGGCTGAGTTCATTAGAGTTACCATCCCAAATAAATGCTTCAGAGTTCAAGTAAGAGACACATCTCAACATCAACTGTTCAGAGGAGACTGAGTGAATCAGGCCTTTATGGTCAAATTGCTGCAAAGAAACCACTACTAAGGACACCAATAAGAAGAAGAGACTAGCTTGGGCCAAGAAACCGCAATGTGCAATGGACATTAGACCGGTGTAATTCTGTCCTTTGGTCTGATGAGTCCAAATTTGGAATTTTGTGTTCAGACCGCAGTGCCTTTGAGACGCAGAGTAGGTGAACGGATGATCTCCACATGTGTGGTTCCCACCGTGAAGCATGGAGGAGGACGAGTCATGGTGTGGGGATGCTTTGCTGGTGACACTGTCTGTGATTTATTTAGAATTCAAGGCACACTTAACCAGCATGGCTGCCACAGCATTCTGCAGCGATACTTCATCCCATCTGGTTTTCACATAGTGGAACTATCATTTGTTTTTCAACAAGACAATGACCCAACACACTTCCAGGCTGTGTAAAGGCTATTCGACCAAGGAGAGTGATGTGCTGCATCAGATGACCTGGCCTCCACAATCACCCAACCTCAACCCAATTGAGATGGTTTGGGATGAGTTGGACCGCAGAGTGAAGGAAAAGCAGCCAACAAGTGCTCAGCATGTGGGAACTCCTTCAAGACGGTTGGAAAAGCATTCCAGGTGAAGCGGGTTAAAATCTTTGAAGAATCTAAAATCTAAAATACATTTTGATTTGTTTAACACTTTTTTTGGTTACTACATAATTCATATCTGTAATTTCATAGTTTTGATGTCTTGACTATTATTCTACAATGTAGAAAATAGTACAAATAAATAAAAAGCCTTGAATGAGAAGGTGTGTCTAAACTTTTGACTGGTACTGTACATATCAGTGGAGGAAGTGGAGGACCATCCTCCCCAGTGAAATTTCATAAAAATAGTGAAACATTAAAAATAAATTATCCTTTTTAGATAAAACTATACTAATTATATTCATATGTCACCAAATAATTGATTAAAATACACCGTTTTGCAATGAAGGTCTACAGTAACTTCAACAGCACTGTCTGGGCTAGCACCACGGTGTAACCGAAGGACAGATAGCTTCTGTCCTCCTCTGGCGACATTGACTTTAATATAAAACCTAGGAGGGTGGTAGGCCTCACCCTCTTCCATAGACATACATGTTAATTATGACCACTTCTGGAGGACGACCTCCAACCAATCAAAGGTTTTGCAGTATGAACTGAAATGTAGTCCATCCAATCATAGAATGAACCTAGTGTGTTGTATTGGGATTGTGCCACAGAGCATTATGGGGGTTCTATGTGTTGCTTGGTGACATTGTTGGATAGAGATTAAGAGTGAACAGTTAAAGTTTAGAATTGTTGGGATATTATTCAATTCAAATTAGTTTTTTCAAATTGCAAGAGACGGAGGAGGTATATTATACAATGTTTTTGGTTATATTCACACACACACACACACACACACACACACACACACACACACACACACACACACACACACACGATAAGTATTCACACCCCTTGACTTTTTCCAAATTTTGTTACGTTACAGCATTATTCTAAAAAGGATTCAGTTGTTTTTTCCCCTCATTAATCTACACACAATACTCCATAATGACAAGGCAAAAACAGGTAAAAAAAAACAGAAATATAACATTTACATAACTATTCTGACCCTTTACTCTGTACTTTGTTAAAGCACCTTTGGCAGCGATTACAGCATTGAGTCTTCTTGCTGCAGAGATGGTTGACCTTCTGGAAGGATCTCCCATCTCCACAGAGGAACTCTGGAGCTCTGTCAGAGTGACCATCGGGTTCTTGGTCACCTTCTCCCCCGATTGCGGAGTTTGGCCGGGCAGCCAGCTCTAGGAAGAGTCTTGGGGGTTCCAAACGTCTTCCATTTAAGAATGATGGAGGCCACTGTGTTCTTGGGGACCTTCAATGCTGCAGACATTTTTTGGTACCCTCCACAAATCTGTGCCTCGACACAATCCTGTCTCGGAGCTCTATGGACATTTCCTTTGACCTCATGGCTTGTTTTTTTCTCAGACATGCACTGTCAACTGTGGGACCTTTATATAGACAGGTGTGTGCCTTTCCAAATCATGTCCAATTAATTGAATTTATCACAGGTGGACTCCAATCAAGTTGTAGATCAAGGATGATTAATGGAAACAGGATGCAGCTCAATTTTGAGTCTCATAGCAAAGGGTCTGAATACCTATGTAAATAAGGTATTTCTGTTTTCGCTTTGTCATTATGGGGTATTGTGTGGAGGTTGATAAGAAAACATTTTTATCTTATCCATTTTAGAACAAGGCAGTAACCTATCAAAATGTGGAAAAAGGGAAGGGGTCTGAATACTTTCCGAATGCACTGGGAATATAATAAATAAATAAATATAATAACATTTAAATAATAATAAAAATAAATAATAAATATATATAAATAATAAATATATAAAAAATATATATATATATATATATATATAAATAATAAATATATAAATATATATATATATATATAGCTAGCTCTGGGGACAACTACCGAGTGTGGATTGAGACCCAAACTCACTTCATCTAGCATCAACTCCCTCTCTTTGTCCACTGCCTCACACCACGCTGTCATGTCATTCTGCGTCTTCTGGGTGACTGTGACAACCGTCATGATGTTGTTAGGGGCCTCAGGGAACATTGACTCAAACTCTGTAAACACACGGGGAGAACAAGCACGATCAAAACTTGGTTCAGAACAAGCATGGATCAACATTCCTTCAGTATTCGAGCCCCCTCTACTGGACACATGCAGAATATCAATTTCACAACAACATGTGGTAACCACTTCCATCTCTTTTCCCTACACATTCCCCATTTAAAGTTTAACTACAGTTTACACAAACTAGAGACAGTATAACAACAAGTTGGAAAACATGTGCCAGCATCTTCAGAGTGTGTGCTTCAAATAGTAGGCCCATATCTGATTGGTCTAAGGAGAATAGAACCATACATGTACCTTTCTTCAGCAGCTCAGGGCAGGGCTGTATGGCACACTCCACATTGGAGTTCTCAAAGTACTGTTCTGTTCTGTTGACCGTTTGTTCTGGGGGAGTGGCCTCTTTCCCCTAAGAACAAACAAACCAATCAGGGGATGTTGCTCAGAAAACCAAAACATCCCTGACATGTTTTACTGGATAATATACACATGCTTCATTATCTCTCTTATCAATGTGAACAATAGAGGTATACAATGACTTTACATGTACAGAGGAAACAGAGTTGTAGCAAAAATATTGATTTAAATGGGCAGTGCAGTTAAAAATGTGATCTTTCCTTTTTATATTTCCACACTACGGAGGTCAAAATAACACTCTGAAATTGTGAAAATTACGATAATGCCCTTTTTGCGTAAGAGCCATTTGAAAAGAAATGCCTGGAATTTCAGCCTGTTCAGTAGATGGGATGGAGTTTGTTTCCCAGATCATGATATCAATCTGATCTGATTATAATAGACAGATGACTCTTCACCTGGGTAAGGGGTGGGCTCTAGACAATCCTATCAGATAATCAGAGCTGTCTCAGTAAATATCTTCAAATGTATCACCTAACGCCCACTAGCGCTGGGCGATATGGCCTAAAACGAATATCTCAATTCTTTTCAAACTTGGGGGCGATTCACAATATCTAGATTTAAAATATTTTTTTCTCTCTAAATAAGCTTTGTTTTACAATTAATGGTCAAATACACTGCATAACTAGTTGTACCCTTTTTGTTGTTGTTACAATAATCACTGATCTGGCTTTCAGGTCCGTCTATAAAAAGCCCCTTTTGTTAACATTTTTACCAGAACCATGCACAATCACTAATAACGTAGCAGGCATTATAGAAAAATTAACACTGGTCTCACAATCTCTCATGCACAAGCCCATGTGCTAGTGAGTAGCCAGCTAATATTTAGTCAACTTAGAGCTAGGTATAATTTCACAAGCTCTGAATTCAGCTACCAACTGTTATGAGCACAACCTTCTGTCCATCTCCAACTGTTTGAACAGCATGGTAGCCTGTCCACTTTGTTCAGATGTTGGCGTCAACTGGCCTACCTTGTTTCTCCGAACGAGTTGCCAACTCCTTACATAATTGGTTTATGCGTATTGCACTTTTAGAAAACACAAGACTAAATAGCTAGTAGAGAAATCTTTGACTAAAATGCTGCTAACGATACGTGGTATCGTAATGCACACAACAAACTGAGCATTCCTTTTTTCCAGAATGAATGTTAATTGGTACATCTGTTTTAAAAGTGTCTGCTCTGTTCCAAATGTGAGTTGAAACGGTTTGATAGGTTAACTTCTCCTCTATTACACTAAACTAATGTCTGTGTGTTTCGGTGTCTATATGACAAGATTCTGTTGGACCAGACCTCAAATGCAAATAGTGAGGATGAAGTGACCGCTCATCTTTGTTGTTGTGAGTGGTAAGGGGAGGGGCATGGGAGAAAGAGGCTTCACTCTCGCCAAAATAAGCCTAACGCTATTCTGTGCTTATTTTGAACCTAAACTTGGACGTCTGCCTTCCCGCCTTTGGGACAATGACTCCCATTGCGAGGGCGGAGACATGAGCATCTCGTTTATTATATAGAGATCTCTGGTGTAAATGGGAAGGTGCACACAGCACAGAAGGATCAAACTAGACTAGACCAACAAAAAAAAACAATACGAAAACAAGCAGACGTCAAAGTTCATAAAAACACAAAATACCAAAACACTTTATTCTGCGATACAGCCATATGGAATATTGCGCAAAAACATAGGTTGGAATTAATTCGATATTACACCCAGTCCTAACGCCCACACTATCAGACTGAGCATTTCAATGGACAAAATAGTAGGCTGAGGGAAATCAATGATACAATATTTTATTTTCATTAAATAAACACACAGTAATTTATTATACATTAAAAAAAAAAAAAAAAAAAAACTGGCATAGGCTATTTTTTTTTTTTATCATTGCAGATCACCATTAGGCCTACTTCCACGCACCAGAACAAAATAGGGCCAGGACAATACCGGTATTGGATACATGTTCATGTTTTGGCAAGGAAACAAAACACAAAGTGGATTTAAAATTCTTCAGAATAACAGCCCTCATGTTGGAAACAAACATCATTATGTTGTCATCCAGAGTCTCATTTACTTATTTTTCAAGCTATAGCACACAATAGTTTACATACAGCAGGTCTTTAAATAGGACCAAAGATTTTTGTCTGCTTCTTGTTTTCATTTTTGCCATGGAAAATGGCATCGTCACAGCCCTAGACGAAATGTGTGTCAATTATCATTCCAAACCTTACTTACTTGGACCTCTCCGACAACATGAGCCAGGAGGAACTCATACCTCTCGCTGCTGGAGAGGGCAGACAGTACATCGGGCACTGACTGGTGGACTGGGCCTTTAATTTTCTGTTCCGCTGTGCCCTCCAGGTGGCAGTCGAAGCCTGTGTTACCTGGCAGCTGGAAGCGCTGGTCCTGAGGCCCGAACGGACCCGTGTTCTCATCAGGCCACACTGTCCTGTGACCTGATGTAAACAAATAACAATGAGACATAATATAACACTTTCTAAAACACTGGGAACTGAAAATAAATGTTTTTCAAGAAGTTGACCCAAATATTGAACTGATTAACTTTCCTTCTGAATAACAGACAGTTGGTTTATGATGTTCACGTTCAGGCAAGTGCAGTAGCATCATTGTGATTAGAGGTCTGTGCTTACCAAGGTCAGGGGTGTGACGGCTAATCGAGGCTCATCAGAGCCAGAGGATCCAGCACCAGTGAATGTTCTCTGGTTGGGTCCAGCGATCCGCCGGACAAGTACGTGAAGCCCTGGCAGGTATGTCACCAGCCTGGCTCTACTACAGAGCACCTAGGGAACAGAGAATGGACGTCCCCATTTGGTCACACACACGATAAAAAATAAAAACATGTTAAGAGTGTGTGTTGACTTACACTGGCCATCCTGTTGGGCCTCTCTCTTCTGTGGTCCACTTGTAAAACTGCAAAAGAAAACGGAATAAATTAACTAAACGCATAGCTTGCTAATTATTTGAACACACAATTATGAATATCTTATAAATTAGCTCGTATGTCTGTCATTTGTTACGCTCAATTATGATAAAAATGTCAAACTATATAGCTGTCTGCCTTATTATATAACGGGCTACAGAACGGAACGTTTACTCTGTTAGCTAACAAGTGAGAGGTACTGCAACTACTGCTAACGTTAGCTAGCTTCTAGGTGGAGGATTTTCCTTAGTTGATTAGCTCTGACAATCGTAACTTCAGAAGTTTTACCTTAAATATACACCTTGAAGAATATCCCCTTCTTGCATGCATAAATCAATAAAATACGTTGGTAAACTCAATAGTGTTTATAGCTGGCCTGCAATATGCCTGCGTCACATCGCATTTGATGCGCACATGTGCCGTTACGTGGGTTAACTGGAGGAACCAACAAGGGACAAGAACAGTCTGACGTAACACTGTTCTTCTTCTTCGATTAAGTTTAACGGCGGTTGGCATCCAATAAATGTTGCATTACCGCCACCTGCTTATACTTTGCTTAAAAAAATATAGACCATACCATCAAACACATCCTTCACAAAAAAGCATAAACACAACCCTACTCCATTATTTAATCTATTAAGTCCTACTTCAGGCCAACAACCTGAAAGGATGGGACACCACCACTTAACACACCCTGCAACTCTCCTGATGTCAAGTCTCACTCACCCTAACACCTCTCTGCAGCTGCCACCACAACCTATTTTCTGCGACGTACATTCCATCTCTGCAGTACAGTTGATATCCATTGCTATAATTGCCAAAAATCTAATTTTACTAAAACATGCAGTACCAGTCAAGTTTGGACACACCTACTCATTCCAGGGTTTTTCTTTATTTTTACTATTTACATTGTAGAATAACAGTGAAGACATTAACACTATGAAATAACACATATGGAATCATGTACTAACAAAAAAAAGTGTTAAACAAATTAATATATAGATTCTTTAAAGTAGCCACCCTTTGCCTTGATGACAGCTTTGCACACTAATATCACTTTTCCCACCATTTTTAACCGACTCAAACTCACCCGCTTTCTCCCTCTCTCTCTCGCCCCCCCCCCCATCCATCCTCTGTATTCCAAGTATACGTCTCCTTATGATAATACTGCACTTCTCCTGACATACCGCTTGTTCTTACCTACTCAAGGGACGCCATTTAACCGGCTGTCACAATCTCCATACACTCAACACGAACCCCTCGGGATGTAGCGCTCACCAGATCATCCCACTTGTAAAGCAGCTGCTTCGTCTTGATGTCTGTCTGCTTCATCAATAGCTACCGTGAAAACAAATAAAAAAAATATAAGAGCAACATGCAGAATCATGTTTGTCCACTAGAAGTCGTCATATGCCTATCCATGAGTACCAGCATTTAACTACAGATTGTTACTCTTGGTGCCATTGGCAATTCTAATGATTGTTTTCAGACAAAAATAAATGTGACAGGGTAGGAACCAAAGTGTTTCATATGGGACTCTAATTATTGATTTACCTTTACAATGTATAACACTAGCCCTCTAACTTTAGCTCATATGAGAACTTGGTACCTGAAGGCACATGTGTTTATACAGGTAAGTTGTCCTGTGTTGTTGCTATGCAAATGTTTTTATTTTAGAGCGACCTGCCCCAGTATCAGTATCCTCCAGTATCTAATGCCCCGGAACCTCCGATTCAAACTCTGCAAGCGTTATAATGTCAAAATACGTTAGTTCCTCACCAAATATGGAGATTCGCTAAGCAACTATCTTAATTTACTCACGTTACGGTCAGTATGTTCTTTCAAAAAGGTATACATAAAAATGTACAGCCTTTGTTAACCTAATACTTTGCAAAAACATAATTGGCATTTTCCATCTTGTTAATTTCCAGACCAAATAGCCAACCATCCAGCTGCACATTTTACCAACCATATAATGAGGCTGGTTAAGAAATAACTAGTGCTGGGATTAACCTTGTGTTTTGTTATTCGTAATCCTGTATCAATTCTGTGATCATTTTGTTTTATTGAGATTGATTGTGCGTTATAGCAGCCCAAGGCTCCTGTGCATAAAATCAACCTTTCCCACTATATAATAGAATACACTGTCATACAAATATGCAGTATACAATGGAAATATGTGAATGAGGGCTTTAGTGTTCTCAATGTCTTGGAAAAGACCAGGTGTGGACAATCTGCAGCAGCCCTGAGCCAACAGGATATTACATAGCAGCCCTCCAAACACAGGATGCTGGCTGTGTGAGTATAATGTATTATAGCTTGTTTTCATCAGTCTATATGGGTTTGGGTTATATTTAGTTTGGACTAATTCAATCCACGGGTCTCTGGTTCTGCTCCACCTGTTGAGTGACTCACAGAGGTTCTGAACCTGAGAGGAGATGACGTCATTCACCTGCATTCACTCACCATGCTCTCCTAGAGACTGACCACAGTGACATGGATGTTCTGTGCCTTCACGTTAACTAACAGATGTCTTTCAAAAAAGTGCATGCTGTTGTGTTTCCGTAGAGACCGCGTAAATATACTTGTATGCTATGATGGGAAATACATATAAAAAGTAGGCTACATTGTTGTTGGTGTATGCACAGTGCCTTGCAAATGTATTGATCCACTTGGAATTTTTCCTATTTTGTTGCATTACAGCCTGTAATTTAAATATATTTTTATTTGGATTTCATGTAATGGAAATACACAAAATAGTCCAAATTGGTGATGTGAAATTTAAAAAAATAACTAGTTAAAACATTTTTTTTAAAGTGGTAAAAAAATATCAGTAACTTTGAACATCCCACTGAGCAACTTTAAATCCATTATTAAAAAATGGAAAGAACATGTCACCACAACAAACATGCCAAGAGAGGGCCGCCCACCAAAACTCTCACCAAAACCTAGAAACCAGGCAAGGAGGGCAACCAAAATACCAAAAGGAACCCTGAAGGAGCTGCAAAGCTCCACAGCGGAGATTGGAGTATCTGTCTATAGGACCACCTTAAGTTGTACACTCCACAGAGCTGTACACAAGCGGAACTCATCCAACTTGAAGGAGCTGGAGCAGTTTTGCCTCGAAGAACGGGCAAGAATCCCAGTGGCTAGATGTGCCAAGCTTATAGAGACATACCCCAAGAGACCTGCAGCTGTAAATGCTGCAAAAGTTGGCTCTACAAAGTATTGACTTTTTTGTGGGGGGGGGGGGGGGGGGTTGAGTAGTTATGCACACTCAAGTTAAGTTCTGTTTTATTGTCTTATGTCTTGTTTGTTTCACACCCAAAGATATTTTGCATCTTCAAAGTGGTAGGCATGTTGTGTAAATCAAATGATACAAACCCCCCTAAAATCCATTTTTAATTCCAGGTTGTTAGGCAACAAAATAGGATAAATGCTAGAGGGGTGATAACTTTCACAAGCTACTGTATACCCTGTATAACTTCCATTTGAGACTTATCAGCTGAACACCAGAGAACCTGCATGCAGAGTGAGTGTGTATTGAATATGCTCTGCTTATTAGATCTCTCTGTTCAGACAATCATATTTTATTGGCCTTTGCTGAATGTCACCATTAAAGAGTGATTCGCAGCAGTGAGGTTCTTTTCCACCTTTTAGGCAGCCCAGTGGAGTGATAAAAATATGTGTTTGTAATTTGGCTGGCATTAAGATGGGTGTTTTCGCAGGAGGTGTGAAACTCACTGCACCTCAACAGATGCTTTACAATCTGTTACTGTTAAAGGATCTTCGGTAAAACAAATACAAACGCTTGATAGTAGACATATCCCTGACGGTTTATATTGTAGTAGGGCTTACAGCAGAATGCCATGAAGTAGTTCGAAATACAATGACACATTTTATTTTTTTGCTCAGGCACAATGACACATTTTATTTTTTTGCTCTGGCACAATGACACATTTTATTTTTTTGCTCTGGCACAACGACACATTTTATTTTTTTGCTCTGGCACAATGACACATTTTACATTTTATTTTTTTGCTCTGGACAATGGCATTTTATTTTTTTTGCTCTGGCACAATGACATTTAATTTTTTTGCTCTGGCACAATGACACATTTTATTTTTTTGCTCTGGCACAATGACACATTTTAATTTTTTGCTCTGGCACAATGACACATTTTTTTCTTTTGCTCTGTATGCCAGCACTTCGGATTTGAAATGATATCATATATGAATATATATGTATGAAATACATGATATGAAATTATATATCGTAGTAGACTGTTAGGCTCCTCCATCCACAAATGTATAAAATGTGCTGAGATGTTACTGTTGAGCTTTACCATGACTACGGATAATGCTGAAAGAATCGTGAATAGTGATGAGTGAGAAAGTTACATACGAACACATATCTAACCCCCAAGAAATGCTAACCTCTCACCATTACAATAACAGGGGAGTTAGCATTTTTTTTAGGGGGGGGGGTATGATATTTGTGCCTCTGTAACTTTCTCATTCATCATTATTCACGATTCATTCAGGATTATCTGTAATCATAGCAGCATCCACATTAATGTAGAAGTGTTAAGAAACATATTCTATTCTTATTCACGATAAAAGTGATTCCAAAATGACACAATACATTATTTACCATTCATTTATATATTGGGCACAAAATAATCTAAAACACAACGAAAACAAACAGCAAATGCATCCAACTTGTAGAATCACAAGCTCAATGTAGTCATTTCTATGAATATGGGACCAAATACTTAACTTTTTACTACTTTAATTCACATACTGTATAAGTGAATTTGTCCCTATACATTTGGTCCCATAAAATGTAATTTCTAAACGTTTCACCCGATATGGATGAAAATACACTCACATTAAAGCTGTCAGTCTGCACTTTAACCTCATAGTCTTTGTATCATTTGAAATCCAAAGTGCTGATGTACAGAGCCAAAACAACAACACAAATCACTGTCCCAATACTTCTGGAACTCACTGTATTCCAACACATTCCATTTTTTTAAGCTGGCTTCACACTGTCTGACAGTCAACACTCCAGAACACACAGATGATGGAGGCCTTAATGGATGGAGAAGCCCAGCAGTAGCTTCTGCTATGATGTATTTTTTAGGGATTCGACTGAGGAAGAACCTGTAAAGAGACAGAAGAGATTCCAAAAAAGCTGTGAACATTCTGATGTCTTTGAAGACTAGGTGGTTGCCCTATTCTACAATAAGCCCAGTTGCTGAGTACAGTACATGAAGACTAGGTGGTTGCCCTATTCTACAATAAGCCCAGTTGCTGAGTACTGTACATGAAGACTAGGTGGTTGCCCTATTCTACAATAAGCCCAGTTGCTGAGTACTGTACATGAAGACTAGGTGGTTGCTCTATTCTACAATAAGCCCAGTTGCTGAGTACTGTACATGAAGAGTAGGTGGTTGCCCTATTCTACAATAAGCCTAGTTGCTGAGTACTGTACATGCAAGCTTTAGCTCTATGCTAAACACCAGGCAAGCACTGGTTTCTTAATGACAGCTGAATCCCCAAGCTTTTGAATAGAGGATCAGGAGTGTAACATTGCAATTGCTGCAGTGACTGTTTGAATCTGTACAACAACACTGTAGGCCACTACTGATCCTCTGCATCTAAAGAGATTACACACATTGAAAAAGCATTTCTAGTTCTGAAAGAAAGTTTGAAAATACTTTCCTGCTGGACATTTCTTTTAAAAGGCATGTTATCCGTCAATGTTTTTCTATGCTGTGGGAGAGAAAAAAGATTCAGAGCAGCACGTGTGTGTCTGACTGAGTGATTTAAAAAAAAATATATCTAACCACTAACTCAACAGCTCTCTTTAGGCTCATACCTGTTGTAATTGTTTCGATAGACTCATTTGGGATCCTTGAGGCGTTACGAGGAAATGTCTGGTCTGGCCTGTCGCTGGGGGCATAAAGAATCCCACATGGATGTTTTCATGAAGGAAGAACATGTGTCGTCCATAACAGCAGATAGGAGTGTGATATGAATGGCTGTGACCGGTTGGTCAGAAAACACACAGGGTAAAAATGGTTATCAGCATGAAATAAATAAAAAAGGTCTTTGGGGAGGTGTGAATGAAAGACATAGATCTTTAATGTGTCATTTTTCAAAAGCCAATATATTCAGAGGAATAGATGGTTCACATACCAGATAGTCATATACCAGCTAGTCACATACCAGCTAGTCACATACCAGCTAGTCACATACCAGCTTGTCACAGACCTAATAGCCACTCACCAGCTAGTCACATACCAGCTAGTCACATACCAGCTAGTCACATACCAGCTAGTCACATACCAGCTAGTCACATACCTAATAGCCACTCACCAGCTAGTCACATACCAGCTAGTCACATACCAGCTAGTCACATACCTAATAGCCACACACCAGCTAGTCACATACCAGCTAGTCACATACCTAATAGCCACTCACCAGCTAGTCACATACCAGCTAGTCACATACCAGCTAGTCACATACCAGCTAGTCACATACCTAATAGCCACTCACCAGCTAGTCACATACCAGCTAGTCACATACCAGCTAGTCACATAGCTAGTCACATCACACTACCAGCTAGTCACATACCAGCTAGTCACATACCAGCTAGTCACATACCTAATAGCCACTCACCAGCTAGTCACATACCAGCTAGTCACATACCTAATAGCCACTCACCTGCTAGTCACATACCAGCTAGTCACATACCAGCTAGTCACTCATACCTACCAGCTAGTCCACCAGCTCACCTGTCACATAGTCACATACCAGCTAGTCACATACCAGCTAGTCACATACCTAATAGCCACTCACCAGCTAGTCACATACCAGCTAGTCACATACTTAATAGCCACTCACCAGCTAGTCACATACCAGCTAGTCACATACCAGCTAGTCACATACCAGATAGTCACATACCTAATAGCCACTCACCAGCTAGTCACATACCAGCTAGTCACATACCAGCTAGTCACATACCAGCTAGTCACATACCAGATAGTCACATACCAGATAGTCACATCCCTAATAGCCACTCACCAGCTAGTCACATACCTAATAGCCACTCACCAGCTAGTCACATACCAGCTAGTCACATACCAGTTGGTCACATACCAGCCACTCACCAGCTAGTCACATACCAGCTAGTCACATACCAGCTAGTCACATACCTAATAGCCACTCACCAGCTAGTCACATACCAGCTAGTCACATGCCAGCTAGTCACATACCAGCTAGCCACTACCAGCTAGTCACATACCAGCTAGTCACTCACCAGCTAGTCACATACCAGCTAGTCACATACCAGCTAGTCACATACCTAACTCACCAGCTAGTCACATACCAGCTAGTCACATACCAGCTAGTCACATACCTAATAGCCACTCACCAGCTAGTCACATACAGCTAGTCACATACCAGCTAGTCACATACCAGCTACATACCTAATAGCCACTCACCAGCTAGTCACATACCAGCTAGTCACATACCAGCTAGTCACATACCAGCTAGTCACATACCTAGCTAGTCACATACCAGCTAGTCACATACCAGCTAGTCACATACCTAATAGCCACTCACCACATACCAGCTAGTCACATACCAGCTAGTCACATACCAGCTAGTCACATACCAGCTAGTCACATACCAGATAGTCACATACCAGCTAGTCACATACCAGCTAGTCACATACCTAATAGCCACTCACCAGCTAGTCACATACCAGCTAGTCACATACCAGCTAGTCACATACCAGCTAGTCACATACCTAATAGCCACTCACCAGCTAGTCACATACCAGCTAGTCACATACCAGCTAGTCACATACCAGCTAGTCACATACCACTCATACCTAATAGCCACTCACCAGCTAGTCACATACCAGCTAGTCACATACCAGCTAGTCACATACCAGCTAGTCACATACCAGCTAGTCACATACCAGCTAGTCACATACCAGCTAGTCACATACCTAATAGCCACTCACCAGCTAGTCACATACCAGCTAGTCACATACCAGCTAGTCACATACCAGCTAGTCACATACCAGCTAGTCACATACCTAATAGCCACTCACCAGCTAGTCACATACCAGCTAGTCACATACCAGCTAGTCACATACCTAATAGCCACTCACCAGCTAGTCACATACCAGCTAGTCACATACCTAATAGCCACTCACCAGCTAGTCACATACCAGCTAGTCACATACCAGCTAGTCACATACCAGCCAGTCACACCAGCTAGTCACATACCTAATAGCCACTCACCAGCTAGTCACATACCAGCTAGTCACATACCAGCTAGTCACATAGCCTGACCAGCTAGCCACTCACCAGCTAGTCACATACCAGCTAGTCACATACCAGCTAGTCACATACCAGCTAGTCATAGCCACATACCAGCTAGTCACATACCTAATAGCCACTCACCAGCTAGTCACATACCAGCTAGTCACATACCAGCTAGTCACATACCTAATAGCCACTCACCAGCTAGTCACATACCAGCTAGTCACATACCAGCTAGTCACATACCACATACCTAATAGCCACTCACCAGCTAGTCACATACCAGCTAGTCACATACCAGCTAGTCACATACCAGCTAGTCACATACCAGCTAGTCACATACCAGCTAGTCACATACCTAATAGCCACTCACCAGCTAGTCACATACCAGCTAGTCACATACCAGCTAGTCACATACCTAATAGCCACTCACCAGCTAGTCACATACCAGCTAGTCACATACCAGCTAGTCACATACCTAATAGCCACTCACCAGCTAGTCACATACCAGCTAGTCACATACCAGCTAGTCACATACCAGCTAGTCACATACCAGATAGTCACATACCAGCTAGTCACATACCAGCTAGTCACATACCAGCTAGTCACATACCAGCTAGTCACATACCAGCTAGTCACATACCAGCTAGTCACATACCTAATAGCCACTCACCAGCTAGTCACATACCAGCTAGTCACATACCAGCTAGTCACATACCAGCTAGTCACATACCTAATAGCCACTCACCAGCTAGTCACATACCAGCTAGTCACATACCTAATAGCCACTCACCAGCTAGTCACATACCAGCTAGTCACATACCTAATAGCCACTCACCAGCTAGTCACATACCAGCTAGTCACATACCAGCTAGTCACATACCAATAGTCACTCACCAGCTAGTCACATACCAGCTAGTCACATACCAGCTAGTCACATACCTAATAGCCACTCACCTAGCTAGTCACATACCAGCTAGTCACATACCAGATAGTCACATACCAGCTAGTCACATACCAGCTAGTCACATACCAGCTAGTCACATACCAGCTAGTCACATACCTAATAGCCACTCACCAGCTAGTCACATACCAGCTAGTCACATACCAGCTAGTCACATACCAGCTAGTCACATACCAGATAGTCACATACCAGCTAGTCACATACCAGCTAGTCACATACCAGCTAGTCACATACCTAATAGCCACTCACCAGCTAGTCACATACCAGATAGTCACATACCAGCTAGTCACCAGCTAGTCACATACCAGCTAGTCACATACCTAATAGCCACTCACCAGCTCACACATACCAGCTAGTCACATACCAGCTAGTCACATACCAGCTAGTCACATACCTAATAGCCACTCACCAGCTAGTCACATACCAGCTAGTCACATACCTAATAGCCACTCACCAGCTAGTCACATACCAGCTAGTCACATACCAGCTAGTCACATACCAGCTAGTCACATACCAGCTAGTCACATACCAGCTAGTCACATACCTAATAGCCACTCACCAGCTAGTCACATACCAGCTAGTCACATACCAGATAGTCACATACCTAATAGCCACTCACCAGCTAGTCACATACCAGCTAGTCACATACCAGCTAGTCACATACCAGCTTGTCAAATACCTAATAGCCACTCACCAGCTAGTCACATACCAGCTAGTCACATACAGCTAGTCACATACCAGCTAGTCACATACCTAATAGCCACTCACCAGCTAGTCACATACCAGCTAGTCACATACCAGCTAGTCACACACCTAATAGCCACTCACCAGCTAGTCACATACCAGCTAGTCACATACCAGCTAGTCACATACCAGCTCACATACCAGCCAGTCACATACCAGCTAGTCACATACCACTCACCAGCTAGTCACATACCAGCTAGTCACATACCAGCTAGTCACATACCTAATAGCCACTCACCAGCTAGTCACATACCAGCTAGTCACATACCAGCTAGTCACATACCTAATAGCCACTCACCAGCTAGTCACATACCAGCTAGTCACATACCAGCTAGTCACATACCAGCTAGTCACATACCTAATAGCCACTCACCAGCTAGTCACATACCAGCTAGTCACATACCAGCTAGTCACATACCAGCTAGTCACATACCAGCTAGTCACATACCAGCTAGTCACATACCAGCTAGTCACATACCTAATAGCCACTCACCAGCTAGTCACATACCAGCTAGTCACATACCTAATAGCCACTCACCAGCTAGTCACATACCAGCTAGTCACATACCTAATAGCCACTCACCAGCTAGTCACATACCAGCTAGTCACATACCAGCTAGTCACATACAGCTAGTCACATACCAGATAGCCATACCAGCTAGTCACATACCAGCTAGTCACATACCAGCTAGTCACATACCTAATAGCCACTCACCAGCTAGTCACATACCAGCTAGTCACATACCAGCTAGTCACATACCAGATAGTCACATACCAGCCACATACCAGCTAGTCACATACCAGCTAGTCACATACCTAATAGCCACTCACCAGCTAGTCACATACCAGCTAGTCACATACCAGCTAGTCACATACCAGCTAGTCACATACCAGATAGTCACATACCAGCTAGTCACATACCAGCTAGTCACATACCAGCTAGTCACATACCTAATAGCCACTCACCAGCTAGTCACATACCAGATAGTCACATACCAGCTAGTCACATACCAGCTAGTCACATACCAGCTAGTCACATACCTAATAGCCACTCACCAGCTAGTCACATACCAGCTAGTCACATACCAGCTAGTCACATACCTAATAGCCACTCACCAGCTAGTCACATACCAGCTAGTCACATACCAGCTAGTCACATACCTAATAGCCACTCACCAGCTAGTCACATACCAGCTAGTCACATACCAGATAGCCCTAATAGCCACTCACCAGCTAGTCACATACCAGCTAGTCACATACCAGCAAGTCACATACCAGCTTGTCAAATACCTAATAGCCACTCACCAGCTAGTCACATACACAGTCACATGCCAGCTAGTCACATACCAGCTAGTCACATACCTAATAGCCACTCACCAGCTAGTCACATACCAGCTAGTCACATACCAGCTAGTCACATACCTCACCAGCTAGTCACATACCAGCTAGTCACATACCAGCTAGTCACATACCAGCTAGTCACATACCTAATAGCCACTCACCAGCTAGTCACATACCAGCTAGTCACATACCAGCTAGTCACATACCAGCTAGTCACATACCAGCTAGTCACATACCTAATAGCTACTCACCAGCTAGTCACATACCAGCTAGTCACATACCAGCTAGTCACATACCTAATAGCCACTCACCAGCTAGTCACATACCAGCTAGTCACATACCAGCTAGTCACATACCTAATAGCCACTCACCAGCTAGTCACATACCAGCTAGTCACATACCAGCTAGTCACATACCTAATAGCCACTACCTAATAGCCACTCACCAGCTAGTCACATACCAGCTAGTCACATACCAGCTAGTCACATACCTAATAGCCACTCACCAGCTAGTCACATACCAGCTAGTCCACATCACCCAGATAGTCACATACCAGCTAGTCACATACCAGATAGTCACATACCTAATAGCCACTCAACAGCTAGTCACATACCAGCTAGTCACATACCTAATAGCCACTCACCAGCTAGTCACATACCAGCTAGTCACATACCAGCTAGTCACATACCAGCTAGTCACATACCTAATAGCCACTCACCAGCTAGTCACATACCAGCTCACATACCAGCTAGTCACATACCAGCTAGTCACATACCAGCTAGTCACATACCTAATAGCCACTCACCAGCTAGTCACATACCAGCTAGTCACATACCAGCTAGTCACATACCAGATAGTCACATACCAGCTAGTCACATACCAGCTAGTCACATACCAGCTAGTCACATACCTAATAGCCACTCACCAGCTAGTCACATACCAGATAGTCACATACCAGCTAGTCACATACCAGCTAGTCACATACCAGCTAGTCACATACCTAATAGCCACTCACCAGCTCGTCACATACCAGCTAGTCACATACCAGCTAGTCACATACCAGCTAGTCACATACCTAATAGCCACTCACCAGCTAGTCACATACCAGCTAGTCACATACCTAATAGCCACTCACCAGCTAGTCACATACCAGCTAGTCACATACCAGCTAGTCACATACCAGCTAGTCACATACCAGCTAGTCACATACCAGCTTGTCACATACCTAATAGCCACTCACCAGCAAGTCACATACCAGCTAGTCACATACCAGATAGCCACATACCTAATAGCCACTGACCAGCTAGTCACATACCAGCTAGTCACATACCAGCTAGTCACATACCAGCTTGTCAAATACCTAATAGCCACTCACCAGCTAGTCACATACCAGCTAGTCACATACCAGCTAGTCACATACCAGCTAGTCACATACCTAATAGCCACTCACCAGCTAGTCACATACCAGCTAGTCACATACCAGCTAGTCACATACCTAATAGCCACTCACCAGCTAGTCACATACCAGCTAGTCACATACCAGCTAGTCACATACCAGCTTGTCACATACCTAATAGCCACTCACCAGCTAGTCACATACCAGCTAGTCACATACCAGCTAGTCACATACCAGCTAGTCACATACCAGCTAGTCACATACCAGCTAGTCACATACCTAATAGCTACTCACCAGCTAGTCACATACCAGCTAGTCACATACCAGCTAGTCACATACCTAATAGCCACTCACCAGCTAGTCACATACCAGCTAGTCACATACCAGCTAGTCACATACCAGCTTGTCACATACCTAATAGCCACTCACCAGCTAGTCACATACCAGCTAGTCACATACCAGCTAGTCACATACCAGCTAGTCACATACCTAATAGCCACTCACCAGCTAGTCACATACCAGCTAGTCACATACCAGCTAGTCACATACCTAATAGCCACTCACCAGCTAGCTAGTCACATACCAGCTAGTCACATACCAGCTAGTCACATACCAGCTAGTCACATACCAGATAGTCACATACCAGCTAGTCACATACCAGATAGTCACATACCTAATAGCCACTCACCAGCTAGTCACATACCAGCTAGTCACATACCAGCTAGTAGTCACATAACTAATAGCCACTCACCAGCTAGTCACATACCAGCTAGTCACATACCTAATAGCCACTCACCAGCTAGTCACATACCAGCTAGTCACATACCAGCTAGTCACATACCAGCTAGTCACATACCTAATAGCCACTCACCAGCTAGTCACATACCAGCTAGTCACATACCAGCTTGTCAATACCCCACTCACCAGCTAGTCACATACCAGCTAGTCACATACCAGCTAGTCACATACCAGCTAGTCACATACCTAATAGCCACTCACCAGCTAGTCACATACCATACCAGCTAGTCACATACCTAATAGCCACTCACCAGCCAGTCACATACCAGCTAGTCACATACCAGCTAGTCACATACCAGCTTGTCACATACCTAATAGCCACTCACCAGCTAGTCACATACCTAATAGCACACTCACCAGCTAGTCACATACCAGCTAGTCACCCTAATAGCACATACCAGAGCTAGTCACATACCAGCTAGTCACATACCAGCTAGTCACATACCAGCTAGTCACATACCAGCTAGTCACATACCAGCTAGTCACATACCTCACATACCTAATAGCCACTCACCAGCTAGTCACATACCAGCTAGTCACATACCAGCTAGTCACATACCAGCTAGTCACATACCTAATAGCCACTCACCAGCTAGTCACATACCAGCTAGTCACATACCAGCTAGTCACATACCTAATAGCCACTCACCAGCCCGTAGTCACATACCAGCTAGTCACATACCAGCTAGTCACATACCAGCTAGTCACATACCAGCTAGTCACATACCAGATAGTCACATACCAGCTAGTCAGATAGTCATACCTAATAGCCACTCACCAGCTAGTCACATACCAGCTAGTCACATACCAGCTAGTCACTCACCAGCCACATAACTAATAGCCACCAGCTAGTCACATACCAGCTAGTCACATACCTAATAGCCACTCACCAGCTAGTCACATACCAGCTAGTCACATACCAGCTAGTCACATACCAGCTAGTCACATACCTAATAGCCACTCACCAGCTAGTCACATACCAGCTACATACCAGTCACATACCAGATAGTCACATACCAGATCACATACCTAATAGCCACTCACCAGCTAGTCACATACCAGCTAGTCACATACCAGCTAGTCACATACCAGCTAGTCACATACCTAATAGCCACTCACCAGCTAGTCACATACCAGCTAGTCACATACCAGCTAGTCACATACCAGCTAGTCATACCTAATACCCACTCACCAGCTAGTCACATACCAGCTAGTCACATACCAGCTAGTCACATACCAGCTAGTCACATACCTAATAGCCACTCACCAGCTAGTCACATACCAGCTAGTCACATACCAGATAGTCACATACCAGATAGTCACATACCTAATAGCCACTCACCAGCTAGTCACATACCAGCTAGTCACATACCAGCTAGTCACATACCAGCTAGTCACATACCTAATAGCCACTCACCAGCTAGTCACATACTAGCTAGTCACATACCAGCTAGTCACATACCAGCTTGTCACATACCTAATAGCCACTCACCAGCTAGTCACATACCAGCTAGTCACATACCAGCTAGTCACATACCAGCTAGTCACATACCTAATAGCTACTCACCAGCTAGTCACATACCAGCTAGTCACATACCAGCTAGTCACATACCTAATAGCCACTCACCAGCTAGTCACATACCAGCTAGTCACATACCAGCTAGTCACATACCAGCTTGTCACATACCTAATAGCCACTCACCAGCTAGTCACATACCAGCTAGTCACATACCAGCTAGTCACATACCTAATAGCCACTCACCAGCTAGTCACATACCAGCTAGTCACATACCAGCTAGTCACATACCTAATAGCCACTCACCAGCCCGTCACATACCAGCTAGTCACATACCAGCTAGTCACATACCAGCTAGTCACATACCAGCTAGTCACATACCAGATAGTCACATACCAGCTAGTCACATACCAGATAGTCACATACAGCCACTCACCAGCTAGTCACATACCAGCTAGTCACATACCTAATAGCCACTCACCAGCTAGTCACATACCAGCTAGTCACATACCAGCTAGTCACTCACCAGCTAGTCACATAACTAATAGCCACTCACCAGCTAGTCACATACCAGCTAGTCACATACCTAATAGCCACTCACCAGCTAGTCACATACCAGCTAGTCACATACCAGCTAGTCACATACCAGCTAGTCACATACCTAATAGCCACAAACCAGCTAGTCACATACCAGCTAGTCACATACCAGCTAGTCACATACCAGATAGTCACATACCAGATAGTCACATACCTAATAGCCACTCACCAGCTAGTCACATACCAGCTAGTCACATACCAGCTAGTCACATACCAGCTAGTCACATACCTAATAGCCACTCACCAGCTAGTCACATACCAGCTAGTCACATACCAGCTAGTCACATACCAGCTAGTCACATACCTAATACCCACTCACCAGCTAGTCACATACCAGCTAGTCACATACCAGCTAGTCACATACCAACTAGTCACATACCTAATAGCCACTCACCGGCTAGTCACATACCAGCTAGTCACATACCAGCTAGTCACATACCAGCTAGTCACATACCAGCTAGTCACATACCTAATAGCTACTCACCAGCTAGTCACATACCAGCTAGTCACATACCAGCTAGTCACATACCTAATAGCCACTCACCAGCTAGTCACATACCAGCTAGTCACATACCAGCTTGTCACATACCTAATAGCCACTCACCAGCTAGTCACATACCAGCTAGTCACATACCAGCTAGTCACATACCAGCTAGTCACATACCAGCTAGTCACATACCTAATAGCCACTCACCAGCTAGTCACATACCAGCTAGTCACATACCAGCTAGTCACATACCTAATAGCCACTCACCAGCCCGTCACATACCAGCTAGTCACATACCAGCTAGTCACTTACCAGCTAGTCACATACCAGATAGTCACATACCAGCTAGTCACATACCAGATAGTCACATACCTAATAGCCACTCAC
The DNA here is from genome assembly GCF_036934945.1 of Oncorhynchus masou masou. Taxonomy (NCBI): domain Eukaryota; kingdom Metazoa; phylum Chordata; class Actinopteri; order Salmoniformes; family Salmonidae; genus Oncorhynchus; species Oncorhynchus masou. The sequence continues at coordinate 145,136 of NW_027002213.1, forward strand.
CAGCTAGTCACATACCAGCTAGTCACATACCTAATAGCCACTCACCAGCTAGTCACATACCAGCTAGTCACATACCAGCTAGTCACATACCAGCTAGTCACATACCTAATAGCCACTCACCAGCTAGTCACATACCAGCTAGTCACATACCAGCTAGTCACATACCAGCTAGTCACATACCTAATAGCCACTCACCAGCTAGTCACATACCAGCTAGTCACATACCAGATAGTCACATACCAGCTAGTCACATACCAGCTAGTCACATACCAGCTAGTCACATACCTAATAGCCACTCACCAGCTAGTCACATACCAGCTAGTCAAATACCAGCTAGTCACACACCAGCTAGTCACATACCAGCTAGTCACATACCAGATAGTCACATACCAGCTAGTCACATACCAGCTAGTCACATACCAGCTAGTCACATACCTAATAGCCACTCACCAGCTAGTCACATACCAGATAGTCACATACCAGCTAGTCACATACCAGCTAGTCACATGCCAGCTAGTCACATACCTAATAGCCACTCACCAGCTCGTCACATACCAGCTAGTCACATACCAGCTAGTCACATACCAGCTAGTCACATACCTAATAGCCACTCACCAGCTAGTCACATACCAGCTAGTCACATACCTAATAGCCACTCACCAGCTAGTCACATACCAGCTTGTCACATACCAGCTAGTCACATACCAGCTAGTCACATACCAGCTAGTCACATACCTAATAGCCACTCACCAGCTAGTCACATACCAGCTAGTCACATACCAGCCACATACCAGCTAGTCACATACCAGCTAATACCTAATTGCTACTCACCAGCTAGTCACATACCAGCTAGTCACATACCAGCTAGTCACATACCTAATAGCCACTCACCAGCTAGTCACATACCAGCTAGTCACAAACCAGCTAGTCACATACCAGCTTGTCACATACCTAATAGCCACTCACCAGCTAGTCACATACCAGCTAGTCACATACCAGCTAGTCACATACCAGCTAGTCACATACCAGCTAGTCACATACCTAATAGCTACTCACCAGCTAGTCACATACCAGCTAGTCACATACCAGCTAGTCACATACCTAATAGCCACTCACCAGCTAGTCACATACCAGCTAGTCACATACCAGCTAGTCACATACCAGCTTGTCACATACCTAATAGCCACTCACCAGCTAGTCACATACCAGCTAGTCACATACCAGCTAGTCACATACCAGCTAGTCACATACCTAATAGCCACTCACCAGCTAGTCACATACCAGCTAGTCACATACCAGCTAGTCACATACCTAATAGCCACTCACCAGCCCGTCACATACCAGCTAGTCACATACCAGCTAGTCACATACCAGCTAGTCACATACCAGCTAGTCACATACCAGATAGTCACATACCTAATAGCCACTCACCAGCTAGTCACATACCAGCTAGTCACATACCAGCTAGTCACTCACCAGCTAGTCACATAACTAATAGCCACTCACCAGCTAGTCACATACCAGCTAGTCACATACCTAATAGCCACTCACCAGCTAGTCACATACCAGCTAGTCACATACCAGCTAGTCACATACCTAATAGCCACTCACCAGCTAGTCACATACCAGCTAGTCACATACCAGCTAGTCACATACCAGATAGTCACATACCAGATAGTCACATACCTAATAGCCACTCACCAGCTAGTCACATACCAGCTAGTCACATACCAGCTAGTCACATACCAGCTAGTCACATACCTAATAGCCACTCACCAGCTAGTCACATACCAGCTAGTCACATACCAGCTAGTCACATACCAGCTAGTCACATACCTAATACCCACTCACCAGCTAGTCACATACCAGCTAGTCACATACCAGCTAGTCACATACCAGCTAGTCACATACCTAATAGCCACTCACCAGCTAGTCACATACCAGCTAGTCACATACCAGATAGTCACATACCAGATAGTCACATACCTAATAGCCACTCACCAGCTAGTCACATACCAGCTAGTCACATACCAGCTAGTCACATACCAGCTAGTCACATACCTAATAGCCACTCACCAGCTAGTCACATACTAGCTAGTCACATACCAGCTAGTCACATACCAGCTTGTCACATACCTAATAGCCACTCACCAGCTAGTCACATACCAGCTAGTCACATACCAGCTAGTCACATACCAGCTAGTCACATACCTAATAGCTACTCACCAGCTAGTCACATACCAGCTAGTCACATACCAGCTAGTCACATACCTAATAGCCACTCACCAGCTAGTCACATACCAGCTAGTCACATACCAGCTAGTCACATACCAGCTTGTCACATACCTAATAGCCACTCACCAGCTAGTCACATACCAGCTAGTCACATACCAGCTAGTCACATACCTAATAGCCACTCACCAGCTAGTCACATACCAGCTAGTCACATACCAGCTAGTCACATACCTAATAGCCACTCACCAGCCCGTCACATACCAGCTAGTCACATACCAGCTAGTCACATACCAGCTAGTCACATACCAGCTAGTCACATACCAGATAGTCACATACCAGCTAGTCACATACCAGATAGTCACATACCTAATAGCCACTCACCAGCTAGTCACATACCAGCTAGTCACATACCTAATAGCCACTCACCAGCTAGTCACATACCAGCTAGTCACATACCAGCTAGTCACTCACCAGCTAGTCACATAACTAATAGCCACTCACCAGCTAGTCACATACCAGCTAGTCACATACCTAATAGCCACTCACCAGCTAGTCACATACCAGCTAGTCACATACCAGCTAGTCACATACCAGCTAGTCACATACCTAATAGCCACAAACCAGCTAGTCACATACCAGCTAGTCACATACCAGCTAGTCACATACCAGATAGTCACATACCAGATAGTCACATACCTAATAGCCACTCACCAGCTAGTCACATACCAGCTAGTCACATACCAGCTAGTCACATACCAGCTAGTCACATACCTAATAGCCACTCACCAGCTAGTCACATACCAGCTAGTCACATACCAGCTAGTCACATACCAGCTAGTCACATACCTAATACCCACTCACCAGCTAGTCACATACCAGCTAGTCACATACCAGCTAGTCACATACCAACTAGTCACATACCTAATAGCCACTCACCGCTAGTCACATACCAGCTAGTCACATACCAGCTAGTCACATACCAGCTAGTCACATACCAGCTAGTCACATACCTAATAGCTACTCACCAGCTAGTCACATACCAGCTAGTCACATACCAGCTAGTCACATACCTAATAGCCACTCACCAGCTAGTCACATACCAGCTAGTCACATACCAGCTTGTCACATACCTAATAGCCACTCACCAGCTAGTCACATACCAGCTAGTCACATACCAGCTAGTCACATACCAGCTAGTCACATACCAGCTAGTCACATACCTAATAGCCACTCACCAGCTAGTCACATACCAGCTAGTCACATACCAGCTAGTCACATACCTAATAGCCACTCACCAGCCCGTCACATACCAGCTAGTCACATACCAGCTAGTCACTTACCAGCTAGTCACATACCAGATAGTCACATACCAGCTAGTCACATACCAGATAGTCACATACCTAATAGCCACTCACCAGCTAGTCACATACCAGCTAGTCACATACCTAATAGCCACTCACCAGCTAGTCACATACCAGCTAGTCACATACCAGCTAGTCACATACCAGCTAGTCACATACCTAATAGCCACTCACAGCTAGTCACATACCAGCTAGTCACATACCAGCTAGTCACATACCAGCTAGTCACATACCTAATAGCCACTCACCAGCTAGTCACATACCAGCTAGTCACATACCAGATAGTCACATACCAGCTAGTCACATACCAGCTAGTCACATACCAGCTAGTCACATACCTAATAGCCACTCACCAGCTAGTCACATACCAGCTAGTCAAATACCAGCTAGTCACACACCAGCTAGTCACATACCAGCTAGTCACATACCAGATAGTCACATACCAGCTAGTCACATACCAGCTAGTCACATACCAGCTAGTCACATACCTAATAGCCACTCACCAGCTAGTCACATACCAGATAGTCACATACCAGCTAGTCACATACCAGCTAGTCACATGCCAGCTAGTCACATACCTAATAGCCACTCACCAGCTCGTCACATACCAGCTAGTCACATACCAGCTAGTCACATACCAGCTAGTCACATACCTAATAGCCACTCACCAGCTAGTCACATACCAGCTAGTCACATACCTAATAGCCACTCACCAGCTAGTCACATACCAGCTTGTCACATACCAGCTAGTCACATACCAGCTAGTCACATACCAGCTAGTCACATACCTAATAGCCACTCACCAGCTAGTCACATACCAGCTAGTCACATACCAGCTAGTCACATACCAGCTAGTCACATACCTAATACCCACTCACCAGCTAGTCACATACCAGCTAGTCACATACCAGCTAGTCACATACCAGCTAGTCACATACCTAATAGCCACTCACCAGCTAGTCACATACCAGCTAGTCACATACCAGATAGTCACATACCAGATAGTCACATACCTAATAGCCACTCACCAGCTAGTCACATACCAGCTAGTCACATACCAGCTAGTCACATACCAGCTAGTCACATACCTAATAGCCACTCACCAGCTAGTCACATACTAGCTAGTCACATACCAGCTAGTCACATACCAGCTTGTCACATACCTAATAGCCACTCACCAGCTAGTCACATACCAGCTAGTCACATACCAGCTAGTCACATACCAGCTAGTCACATACCTAATAGCTACTCACCAGCTAGTCACATACCAGCTAGTCACATACCAGCTAGTCACATACCTAATAGCCACTCACCAGCTAGTCACATACCAGCTAGTCACATACCAGCTAGTCACATACCAGCTTGTCACATACCTAATAGCCACTCACCAGCTAGTCACATACCAGCTAGTCACATACCAGCTAGTCACATACCTAATAGCCACTCACCAGCTAGTCACATACCAGCTAGTCACATACCAGCTAGTCACATACCTAATAGCCACTCACCAGCCCGTCACATACCAGCTAGTCACATACCAGCTAGTCACATACCAGCTAGTCACATACCAGCTAGTCACATACCAGATAGTCACATACCAGCTAGTCACATACCAGATAGTCACATACCTAATAGCCACTCACCAGCTAGTCACATACCAGCTAGTCACATACCTAATAGCCACTCACCAGCTAGTCACATACCAGCTAGTCACATACCAGCTAGTCACTCACCAGCTAGTCACATAACTAATAGCCACTCACCAGCTAGTCACATACCAGCTAGTCACATACCTAATAGCCACTCACCAGCTAGTCACATACCAGCTAGTCACATACCAGCTAGTCACATACCAGCTAGTCACATACCTAATAGCCACAAACCAGCTAGTCACATACCAGCTAGTCACATACCAGCTAGTCACATACCAGATAGTCACATACCAGATAGTCACATACCTAATAGCCACTCACCAGCTAGTCACATACCAGCTAGTCACATACCAGCTAGTCACATACCAGCTAGTCACATACCTAATAGCCACTCACCAGCTAGTCACATACCAGCTAGTCACATACCAGCTAGTCACATACCAGCTAGTCACATACCTAATACCCACTCACCAGCTAGTCACATACCAGCTAGTCACATACCAGCTAGTCACATACCAACTAGTCACATACCTAATAGCCACTCACCGGCTAGTCACATACCAGCTAGTCACATACCAGCTAGTCACATACCAGCTAGTCACATACCAGCTAGTCACATACCTAATAGCTACTCACCAGCTAGTCACATACCAGCTAGTCACATACCAGCTAGTCACATACCTAATAGCCACTCACCAGCTAGTCACATACCAGCTAGTCACATACCAGCTTGTCACATACCTAATAGCCACTCACCAGCTAGTCACATACCAGCTAGTCACATACCAGCTAGTCACATACCAGCTAGTCACATACCAGCTAGTCACATACCTAATAGCCACTCACCAGCTAGTCACATACCAGCTAGTCACATACCAGCTAGTCACATACCTAATAGCCACTCACCAGCCCGTCACATACCAGCTAGTCACATACCAGCTAGTCACTTACCAGCTAGTCACATACCAGATAGTCACATACCAGCTAGTCACATACCAGATAGTCACATACCTAATAGCCACTCACCAGCTAGTCACATACCAGCTAGTCACATACCTAATAGCCACTCACCAGCTAGTCACATACCAGCTAGTCACATACCAGCTAGTCACATACCAGCTAGTCACATACCTAATAGCCACTCACCAGCTAGTCACATACCAGCTAGTCACATACCAGCTAGTCACATACCAGCTAGTCACATACCTAATAGCCACTCACCAGCTAGTCACATACCAGCTAGTCACATACCAGATAGTCACATACCAGCTAGTCACATACCAGCTAGTCACATACCAGCTAGTCACATACCTAATAGCCACTCACCAGCTAGTCACATACCAGCTAGTCAAATACCAGCTAGTCACACACCAGCTAGTCACATACCAGCTAGTCACATACCAGATAGCAACATACCAGCTAGTCACATACCAGCTAGTCACATACCAGCTAGTCACATACCTAATAGCCACTCACCAGCTAGTCACATACCAGATAGTCACATACCAGCTAGTCACATACCAGCTAGTCACATGCCAGCTAGTCACATACCTAATAGCCACTCACCAGCTCGTCACATACCAGCTAGTCACATACCAGCTAGTCACATACCAGCTAGTCACATACCTAATAGCCACTCACCAGCTAGTCACATACCAGCTAGTCACATACCAGCTAGTCACATACCAGCTAGTCACATACCAGCTAGTCACATACCTAATTGCTACTCACCAGCTAGTCACATACCAGCTAGTCACATACCAGCTAGTCACATACCTAATAGCCACTCACCAGCTAGTCACATACCAGCTAGTCACAAACCAGCTAGTCACATACCAGCTTGTCACATACCTAATAGCCACTCACCAGCTAGTCACATACCAGCTAGTCACATACCAGCTAGTCACATACCAGCTAGTCACATACCAGCTAGTCACATACCTAATAGCTACTCACCAGCTAGTCACATACCAGCTAGTCACATACCAGCTAGTCACATACCTAATAGCCACTCACCAGCTAGTCACATACCAGCTAGTCACATACCAGCTAGTCACATACCAGCTTGTCACATACCTAATAGCCACTCACCAGCTAGTCACATACCAGCTAGTCACATACCAGCTAGTCACATACCAGCTAGTCACATACCTAATAGCCACTCACCAGCTAGTCACATACCAGCTAGTCACATACCAGCTAGTCACATACCTAATAGCCACTCACCAGCCCGTCACATACCAGCTAGTCACATACCAGCTAGTCACATACCAGCTAGTCACATACCAGCTAGTCACATACCAGATAGTCACATACCAGCTAGTCACATACCAGATAGTCACATACCTAATAGCCACTCACCAGCTAGTCACATACCAGCTAGTCACATACCAGCTAGTCACTCACCAGCTAGTCACATAACTAATAGCCACTCACCAGCTAGTCACATACCAGCTAGTCACATACCTAATAGCCACTCACCAGCTAGTCACATACCAGCTAGTCACATACCAGCTAGTCACATACCTAATAGCCACTCACCAGCTAGTCACATACCAGCTAGTCACATACCAGCTAGTCACATACCAGATAGTCACATACCAGATAGTCACATACCTAATAGCCACTCACCAGCTAGTCACATACCAGCTAGTCACATACCAGCTAGTCACATACCAGCTAGTCACATACCTAATAGCCACTCACCAGCTAGTCACATACCAGCTAGTCACATACCAGCTAGTCACATACCAGCTAGTCACATACCTAATACCCACTCACCAGCTAGTCACATACCAGCTAGTCACATACCAGCTAGTCACATACCAGCTAGTCACATACCTAATAGCCACTCACCAGCTAGTCACATACCAGCTAGTCACATACCAGATAGTCACATACCAGATAGTCACATACCTAATAGCCACTCACCAGCTAGTCACATACCAGCTAGTCACATACCAGCTAGTCACATACCAGCTAGTCACATACCTAATAGCCACTCACCAGCTAGTCACATACTAGCTAGTCACATACCAGCTAGTCACATACCAGCTTGTCACATACCTAATAGCCACTCACCAGCTAGTCACATACCAGCTAGTCACATACCAGCTAGTCACATACCAGCTAGTCACATACCTAATAGCTACTCACCAGCTAGTCACATACCAGCTAGTCACATACCAGCTAGTCACATACCTAATAGCCACTCACCAGCTAGTCACATACCAGCTAGTCACATACCAGCTAGTCACATACCAGCTTGTCACATACCTAATAGCCACTCACCAGCTAGTCACATACCAGCTAGTCACATACCAGCTAGTCACATACCTAATAGCCACTCACCAGCTAGTCACATACCAGCTAGTCACATACCAGCTAGTCACATACCTAATAGCCACTCACCAGCTAGTCACATACCAGCTAGTCACATACCAGCTAGTCACATACCAGCTAGTCACATACCAGCTAGTCACATACCAGATAGTCACATACCAGCTAGTCACATACCAGATAGTCACATACCTAATAGCCACTCACCAGCTAGTCACATACCAGCTAGTCACATACCTAATAGCCACTCACCAGCTAGTCACATACCAGCTAGTCACATACCAGCTAGTCACTCACCAGCTAGTCACATAACTAATAGCCACTCACCAGCTAGTCACATACCAGCTAGTCACATACCTAATAGCCACTCACCAGCTAGTCACATACCAGCTAGTCACATACCAGCTAGTCACATACCAGCTAGTCACATACCTAATAGCCACAAACCAGCTAGTCACATACCAGCTAGTCACATACCAGCTAGTCACATACCAGATAGTCACATACCAGATAGTCACATACCTAATAGCCACTCACCAGCTAGTCACATACCAGCTAGTCACATACCAGCTAGTCACATACCAGCTAGTCACATACCTAATAGCCACTCACCAGCTAGTCACATACCAGCTAGTCACATACCAGCTAGTCACATACCAGCTAGTCACATACCTAATACCCACTCACCAGCTAGTCACATACCAGCTAGTCACATACCAGCTAGTCACATACCAACTAGTCACATACCTAATAGCCACTCACCGGCTAGTCACATACCAGCTAGTCACATACCAGCTAGTCACATACCAGCTAGTCACATACCAGCTAGTCACATACCTAATAGCTACTCACCAGCTAGTCACATACCAGCTAGTCACATACCAGCTAGTCACATACCTAATAGCCACTCACCAGCTAGTCACATACCAGCTAGTCACATACCAGCTTGTCACATACCTAATAGCCACTCACCAGCTAGTCACATACCAGCTAGTCACATACCAGCTAGTCACATACCAGCTAGTCACATACCAGCTAGTCACATACCTAATAGCCACTCACCAGCTAGTCACATACCAGCTAGTCACATACCAGCTAGTCACATACCTAATAGCCACTCACCAGCCCGTCACATACCAGCTAGTCACATACCAGCTAGTCACTTACCAGCTAGTCACATACCAGATAGTCACATACCAGCTAGTCACATACCAGATAGTCACATACCTAATAGCCACTCACCAGCTAGTCACATACCAGCTAGTCACATACCTAATAGCCACTCACCAGCTAGTCACATACCAGCTAGTCACATACCAGCTAGTCACATACCAGCTTGTCACATACCTAATAGCCACTCACCAGCTAGTCACATACCAGCTAGTCACATACCAGCTAGTCACATACCAGCTAGTCACATACCAGCTAGTCACATACCTAATAGCCACTCTCCAGCTAGTCACATACCAGCTAGTCACATACCAGCTAGTCACATACCTAATAGCCACTCACCAGCCCGTCACATACCAGCTAGTCACATACCAGCTAGTCACATACCAGCTAGTCACATACCAGATAGTCACATACCAGCTAGTCACATACCAGATAGTCACATACCTAATAGCCACTCACCAGCTAGTCACATACCAGCTAGTCACATACCTAATAGCCACTCACCAGCTAGTCACATACCAGCTAGTCACATACCAGCTAGTCACTCACCAGCTAGTCACATAACTAATAGCCACTCACCAGCTAGTCACATACCAGCTAGTCACATACCTAATAGCCACTCACCAGCTAGTCACATACCAGCTAGTCACATATCAGCTAGTCACAAACCAGCTAGTCACATACCAGCTAGTCACATACCAGATAGTCACATACCTAATAGCCACTCACCAGCTAGTCACATACCAGCTAGTCACATACCAGCTAGTCACATACCAGCTAGTCACATACCTAATAGCCACTCACCAGCTAGTCACATACCAGCTAGTCACATACCAGCTAGTCACATACCAGCTAGTCACATACCTAATAGCCACTCACCAGCTAGTCACATACCAGCTAGTCACATACCAGCTAGTCACATACCAGCTAGTCACATACCTAATAGCCACTCACCAGCTAGTCACATACCAGCTAGTCACATACCTAATAGCCACTCACCAGCTAGTCACATACCAGATAGTCACATACCTAATAGCCACTCACCAGCTAGTCACATACCAGCTAGTCACATACCAGCTAGTTACATACCAGCTTGTCACATACCTAATAGCCACTCACCAGCTAGTCACATACCAGCTAGTCACATACCAGCTAGTCACATACCTAATAGCTACTCACCAGCTAGTCACATACCAGCTAGTCACATACCAGCTAGTCACATACCTAATAGCCACTCACCAGCTAGTCACATACCAGCTAGTCACATACCAGCTAGTCACATACCAGCTTGTCACATACCTAATAGCCACTCACCAGCTAGTCACATACCAGCTAGTCACATACCAGCTAGTCACATACCAGCTAGTCACATACCTAATAGCCACTCACCAGCTAGTCACATACCAGCTAGTCACATACCAGCTAGTCACATACCTAATAGCCACTCACCAGCCCGTCACATACCAGCTAGTCACATACCAGCTATTCACATACCAGCTATTCACATACCAGCTAGTCACATACCAGATAGTCACATACCAGCTAGTCACATACCAGATAGTCACATACCTAATAGCCCCTCACCAGCTAGTCACATACCAGCTAGTCACATACCTAATAGCCACTCACCAGCTAGTCACATACCAGCTAGTCACATACCAGCTAGTCACTCACCAGCTAGTCACATAACTAATAGCCACTCACCAGCTAGTCACATACCAGCTAGTCACATACCTAATAGCCACTCACCAGCTAGTCACATACCAGCTAGTCACATACCAGCTAGTCACATACCAGCTAGTCACATACCTAATCGCCACTCACCAGCTAGTCACATACCAGCTAGTCACATACCAGCTAGTCACATACCAGATAGTCACATACCAGATAGTCACATACCTAATAGCCACTCACCAGCTAGTCACATACCAGCTAGTCACATACCAGCTAGTCACATACCAGCTAGTCACATACCTAATAGCCACTCACCAGCTAGTCACATACCAGCTAGTCACATACCAGCTAGTCACATACCAGCTAGTCACATACCTAATACCCACTCACCAGCTAGTCACATACCAGCTAGTCACATACCAGCTAGTCACATACCAGCTAGTCACATACCTAATAGCCACTCACCGGCTAGTCACATACCAGCTAGTCACATACCAGCTAGTCACATACCAGCTAGTCACATACCTAATAGCTACTCACCAGCTAGTCACATACCAGCTAGTCACATACCAGCTAGTCACATACCTAATAGCCACTCACCAGCTAGTCACATACCAGCTAGTCACATACCAGCTTGTCACATACCTAATAGCCACTCACCAGCTAGTCACATACCAGCTAGTCACATACCAGCTAGTCACATACCAGCTAGTCACATACCTAATAGCCACTCACCAGCTAGTCACATACCAGCTAGTCACATACCAGCTAGTCACATACCTAATTGCTACTCACCAGCTAGTCACATACCAGCTAGTCACATACCAGCTAGTCACATACCTAATAGCCACTCACCAGCTAGTCACATACCAGCTAGTCACAAACCAGCTAGTCACATACCAGCTTGTCACATACCTAATAGCCACTCACCAGCTAGTCACATACCAGCTAGTCACATACCAGCTAGTCACATACCAGCTAGTCACATACCAGCTAGTCACATACCTAATAGCCACTCTCCAGCTAGTCACATACCAGCTAGTCACATACCAGCTAGTCACATACCTAATAGCCACTCACCAGCCCGTCACATACCAGCTAGTCACATACCAGCTAGTCACATACCAGCTAGTCACATACCAGATAGTCACATACCAGCTAGTCACATACCAGATAGTCACATACCTAATAGCCACTCACCAGCTAGTCACATACCAGCTAGTCACATACCTAATAGCCACTCACCAGCTAGTCACATACCAGCTAGTCACATACCAGCTAGTCACTCACCAGCTAGTCACATAACTAATAGCCACTCACCAGCTAGTCACATACCAGCTAGTCACATACCTAATAGCCACTCACCAGCTAGTCACATACCAGCTAGTCACATATCAGCTAGTCACAAACCAGCTAGTCACATACCAGCTAGTCACATACCAGATAGTCACATACCTAATAGCCACTCACCAGCTAGTCACATACCAGCTAGTCACATACCAGCTAGTCACATACCAGCTAGTCACATACCTAATAGCCACTCACCAGCTAGTCACATACCAGCTAGTCACATACCAGCTAGTCACATACCAGCTAGTCACATACCTAATAGCCACTCACCAGCTAGTCACATACCAGCTAGTCACATGCCAGCTAGTCACATACCAGCTAGTCACATACCTAATAGCCACTCACCAGCTAGTCACATACCAGCTAGTCACATACCTAATAGCCACTCACCAGCTAGTCACATACCAGATAGTCACATACCTAATAGCCACTCACCAGCTAGTCACATACCAGCTAGTCACATACCAGCTAGTTACATACCAGCTTGTCACATACCTAATAGCCACTCACCAGCTAGTCACATACCAGCTAGTCACATACCAGCTAGTCACATACCTAATAGCTACTCACCAGCTAGTCACATACCAGCTAGTCACATACCAGCTAGTCACATACCTAATAGCCACTCACCAGCTAGTCACATACCAGCTAGTCACATACCAGCTAGTCACATACCAGCTTGTCACATACCAGATAGTCACATACCTAATAGCCACTCACCAGCTAGTCACATACCAGCTAGTCACATACCAGCTAGTCACATACCAGCTAGTCACATACCTAATAGCCACTCACCAGCTAGTCACATACCAGCTAGTCACATACCAGCTAGTCACATACCAGCTAGTCACATACCTAATACCCACTCACCAGCTAGTCACATACCAGCTAGTCACATACCAGCTAGTCACATACCAGCTAGTCACATACCAGCTAGTCACATACCTAATAGCTACTCACCAGCTAGTCACATACCAGCTAGTCACATACCAGCTAGTCACATACCTAATAGCCACTCACCAGCTAGTCACATACCAGCTAGTCACATACCAGCTTGTCACATACCTAATAGCCACTCACCAGCTAGTCACATACCAGCTAGTCACATACCAGCTAGTCACATACCAGCTAGTCACATACCTAATAGCCACTCACCAGCTAGTCACATACCAGCTAGTCACATACCAGCTAGTCACATACCTAATAGCCACACACCAGCCCGTCACATACCAGCTAGTCACATACCAGCTAGTCACTTACCAGCTAGTCACATACCAGATAGTCACATACCAGCTAGTCACATACCAGATAGTCACATACCTAATAGCCACTCACCAGCTAGTCACATACCAGCTAGTCACATACCTAATAGCCACTCACCAGCTAGTCACATACCAGCTAGTCACATACCAGCTAGTCACATACCTAATACCCACTCACCAGCTAGTCACATACCAGCTAGTCACATACCAGCTAGTCACATACCAGCTAGTCACATACCTAATAGACACTCACCAGCTAGTCACATACCAGCTAGTCACATACCAGATAGTCACATACCAGCTAGTCACATACCAGCTAGTCACATACCAGCTAGTCACATACCTAATAGCCACTCACCAGCTAGTCACATACCAGCTAGTCAAATACCAGCTAGTCACACACCAGCTAGTCACATACCAGCTAGTCACATACCAGATAGTCACATACCAGCTAGTCACATACCAGCTAGTCACATACCAGCTAGTCACATACCTAATAGCCACTCACCAGCTAGTCACATACCAGATAGTCACATACCAGCTAGTCACATACCAGCTAGTCACATGCCAGCTAGTCACATACCTAATAGCCACTCACCAGCTCGTCACATACCAGCTAGTCACATACCAGCTAGTCACATACCAGCTAGTCACATACCAGCTAGTCACAAACCAGCTAGTCACATACCAGCTTGTCACATACCTAATAGCCACTCACCAGCTAGTCACATACCAGCTTGTCACATACCAGCTAGTCACATACCAGCTAGTCACATACCAGCTAGTCACATACCTAATAGCCACTCACCAGCTAGTCACATACCAGCTAGTCACATACCAGCTAGTCACATACCAGCTAGTCACATACCAGCTAGTCACATACCTAATAGCTACTCACCAGCTAGTCACATACCAGCTAGTCACATACCAGCTAGTCACATACCTAATAGCCACTCACCAGCTAGTCACATACCAGCTAGTCACAAACCAGCTAGTCACATACCAGCTTGTCACATACCTAATAGCCACTCACCAGCTAGTCACATACCAGCTAGTCACATACCAGCTAGTCACATACCAGCTAGTCACATACCAGCTAGTCACATACCTAATAGCCACTCACCAGCTAGTCACATACCAGCTAGTCACATACCAGCTAGTCACTCACCAGCTAGTCACATAACTAATAGCCACTCACCAGCTAGTCACATACCAGCTAGTCACATACCTAATAGCCACTCACCAGCTAGTCACATACCAGCTAGTCACATATCAGCTAGTCACAAACCAGCTAGTCACATACCAGCTAGTCACATACCAGATAGTCACATACCTAATAGCCACTCACCAGCTAGTCACATACCAGCTAGTCACATACCAGCTAGTCACATACCAGCTAGTCACATACCTAATAGCCACTCACCAGCTAGTCACATACCAGCTAGTCACATACCAGCTAGTCACATACCAGCTAGTCACATACCTAATAGCCACTCACCAGCTAGTCACATACCAGCTAGTCACATACCAGCTAGTCACATACCAGCTAGTCACATACCTAATAGCCACTCACCAGCTAGTCACATACCAGCTAGTCACATACCAGCTAGTCACATACCAGCTAGTCACATACCAGATAGTCACATACCTAATAGCCACTCACCAGCTAGTCACATACCAGCTAGTCACATACCAGCTAGTTACATACCAGCTTGTCACATACCTAATAGCCACTCACCAGCTTGTCACATACCTAATAGCCACTCACCAGCTAGTCACATACCAGCTAGTCACATACCAGCTAGTCACATACCTAATAGCTACTCACCAGCTAGTCACATACCAGCTAGTCACATACCAGCTAGTCACATACCTAATAGCCACTCACCATCTAGTCACATACCAGCTAGTCACATACCAGCTAGTCACATACCAGCTTGTCACATACCTAATAGCCACTCACCAGCTAGTCACATACCAGCTAGTCACATACCAGCTAGTCACATACCAGCTAGTCACATACCAGCTAGTCACATACCTAATAGCCACTCACCAGCTAGTCACATACCAGCTAGTCACATACCAGCTAGTCACATACCTAATAGCCACTCACCAGCCCGTCACATACCAGCTAGTCACATACCAGCTATTCACATACCAGCTAGTCACATACCAGCTAGTCACATACCAGATAGTCACATACCAGCTAGTCACATACCAGATAGTCACATACCTAATAGCCACTCACCAGCTAGTCACATACCAGCTAGTCACATACCTAATAGCCACTCACCAGCTAGTCACATACCAGCTAGTCACATACCAGCTAGTCACTCACCAGCTAGTCACATAACTAATAGCCACTCACCAGCTAGTCACATACCAGCTAGTCACATACCTAATAGCCACTCACCAGCTAGTCACATACCAGCTAGTCACATACCAGCTAGTCACATACCAGCTAGTCACATACCTAATAGCCACTCACCAGCTAGTCACATACCAGCTAGTCACATACCAGATAGTCACATACCAGCTAGTCACATACCAGATAGTCACATACCAGATAGTCACATACCTAATAGCCACTCACCAGCTAGTCACATACCAGCTAGTCACATACCAGCTAGTCACATACCAGCTAGTCACATACCTAATAGCCACTCACCAGCTAGTCACATACCAGCTAGTCACATACCAGCTAGTCACATACCAGCTAGTCACATACCTAATACCCACTCACCAGCTAGTCACATACCAGCTAGTCACATACCAGCTAGTCACATACCAGCTAGTCACATACCTAATAGCCACTCACCGGCTAGTCACATACCAGCTAGTCACATACCAGCTAGTCACATACCAGCTAGTCACATACCTAATAGCTACTCACCAGCTAGTCACATACCAGCTAGTCACATACCAGCTAGTCACATACCTAATAGCCACTCACCAGCTAGTCACATACCAGCTAGTCACATACCAGCTTGTCACATACCTAATAGCCACTCACCAGCTAGTCACATACCAGCTAGTCACATACCAGCTAGTCACATACCAGCTAGTCACATACCAGCTAGTCACATACCTAATAGCCACTCACCAGCTAGTCACATACCAGCTAGTCACATACCAGCTAGTCACATACCTAATAGCCACTCACCAGCCCGTCACATACCAGCTAGTCACATACCAGCTAGTCACTTACCAGCTAGTCACATACCAGATAGTCACATACCAGCTAGTCACATACCAGATAGTCACATACCTAATAGCCACTCACCAGCTAGTCACATACCAGCTAGTCACATACCTAATAGCCACTCACCAGCTAGTCACATACCAGCTAGTCACATACCAGCTAGTCACATACCAAATAGCCACTCACCAGCTAGTCACATACCAGCTAGTCACATACCGGCTAGTCACATACCAGCTAGTCACAATCCTAATAGCCACTCACCAGCTAGTCAAATACCAGCTAGTCAAATACCAGCTAGTCACACACCAGCTAGTCACATACCAGCTAGTCACATACCAGATAGTCACATACCAGCTAGTCACATACCAGCTAGTCACATACCAGCTAGTCACATACCTAATAGCCACTCACCAGCTAGTCACATACCAGATAGTCACATACCAGCTAGTCACATACCAGCTAGTCACATGCCAGCTAGTCACATACCTAATAGCCACTCACCAGCTCGTCACATACCAGCTAGTCACATACGAGCTAGTCACATACCAGCTAGTCACATACCTAATTGCCACTCACCAGCTAGTCACATACCAGCTAGTCACATACCTAATAGCCACTCACCAGCTAGTCACATACCAGCTTGTCACATACCAGCTAGTCACATACCAGCTAGTCACATACCAGCTAGTCACATACCTAATAGCCACTCACCAGCTAGTCACATACCAGCTAGTCACATACCAGCTAGTCACATACCAGCTAGTCACATACCAGCTAGTCACATACCTAATAGCTACTCACCAGCTAGTCACATACCAGCTAGTCACATACCAGCTAGTCACATACCTAATAGCCACTCACCAGCTAGTCACATACCAGCTAGTCACAAACCAGCTAGTCACATACCAGCTTGTCACATACCTAATAGCCACTCACCAGCTAGTCACATACTAGCTAGTCACATACCAGCTAGTCACATACCAGCTAGTCACATACCAGCTAGTCACATACCTAATAGCCACTCTCCAGCTAGTCACATACCAGCTAGTCACATACCAGCTAGTCACATACCTAATAGCCACTCACCAGCCCGTCACATACCAGCTAGTCACATACCAGCTAGTCACATACCAGCTAGTCACATACCTAATAGCCACTCACCAGCTAGTCACATACCAGCTAGTCACATACCAGATAGTCACATACCTAATAGCCACTCACCAGCTAGTCACATACCAGCTAGTCACATACCTAATTGCTACTCACCAGCTAGTCACATACCAGCTAGTCACATACCAGCTAGTCACATACCTAATAGCCACTCACCAGCTAGTCACATACCAGCTAGTCACAAACCAGCTAGTCACATACCAGCTTGTCACATACCTAATAGCCACTCACCAGCTAGTCACATACCAGCTAGTCACATACCAGCTAGTCACATACCAGCTAGTCACATACCAGCTAGTCACATACCTAATAGCCACTCTCCAGCTAGTCACATACCAGCTAGTCACATACCAGCTAGTCACATACCAGCTAGTCACATACCTAATAGCTACTCACCAGCTAGTCACATACCAGCTAGTCACATACTAGCTAGTCACATACCTAATAGCCACTCACCAGCTAGTCACATACCAGCTAGTCACATACCAGCTAGTCACATACCAGCTTGTCACATACCTAATAGCCACTCACCAGCTAGTCACATACCAGCTAGTCACATACCAGCTAGTCACATACCAGCTAGTCACATACCAGCTAGTCACATACCAGCTAGTCACATACCAGATAGTCACATACCAGCTAGTCACATACCAGATAGTCACATACCTAATAGCCACTCACCAGCTAGTCACATACCAGCTAGTCACATACCTAATAGCCACTCACCAGCTAGTCACATACCAGCTAGTCACATACCAGCTAGTCACTCACCAGCTAGTCACATAACTAATAGCCACTCACCAGCTAGTCACATACCAGCTAGTCACATACCTAATAGCCACTCACCAGCTAGTCACATACCAGCTAGTCACATACCAGCTAGTCACATACCTAATAGCCACTCACCAGCCCGTCACATACCAGCTAGTCACATACCAGCTATTCACATACCAGCTAGTCACATACCAGCTAGTCACATACCAGATAGTCACATACCAGCTAGTCACATACCAGATAGTCACATACCTAATAGCCACTCACCAGCTAGTCACATACCAGCTAGTCACATACCTAATAGCCACTCACCAGCTAGTCACATACCAGCTAGTCACATACCAGCTAGTCACTCACCAGCTAGTCACATAACTAATAGCCACTCACCAGCTAGTCACATACCAGCTAGTCACATACCTAATAGCCACTCACCAGCTAGTCACATACCAGCTAGTCACATACCAGCTAGTCACATACCAGCTAGTCACATACCTAATAGCCACTCACCAGCTAGTCACATACCAGCTAGTCACATACCAGCTAGTCACATACCAGATAGTCACATACCAGATAGTCACATACCTAATAGCCACTCACCAGCTAGTCACATACCAGCTAGTCACATACCAGCTAGTCACATACCAGCTAGTCACATACCTAATAGCCACTCACCAGCTAGTCACATACCAGCTAGTCACATACCAGCTAGTCACATACCAGCTAGTCACATACCTAATACCCACTCACCAGCTAGTCACATACCAGCTAGTCACATACCAGCTAGTCACATACCAGCTAGTCACATACCTAATAGCCACTCACCGGCTAGTCACATACCAGCTAGTCACATACCAGCTAGTCACATACCAGCTAGTCACATACCAGCTAGTCACATACCTAATAGCTACTCACCAGCTAGTCACATACCAGCTAGTCACATACCAGCTAGTCACATACCAGCTTGTCACATACCTAATAGCCACTCACCAGCTAGTCACATACCAGCTAGTCACATACCAGCTAGTCACATACCAGCTAGTCACATACCAGCTAGTCACATACCTAATAGCCACTCACCAGCTAGTCACATACCAGCTAGTCACATACCAGCTAGTCACATACCTAATAGCCACTCACCAGCCCGTCACATACCAGCTAGTCACATACCAGCTAGTCACTTACCAGCTAGTCACATACCAGATAGTCACATACCAGCTAGTCACATACCAGATAGTCACATACCTAATAGCCACTCACCAGCTAGTCACATACCAGCTAGTCACATACCTAATAGCCACTCACCAGCTAGTCACATACCAGCTAGTCACATACCAGCTAGTCACTCACCAGCTAGTCACATAACTAATAGCCACTCACCAGCTAGTCACATACCAGCTAGTCACATACCTAATAGCCACTCACCAGCTAGTCACATACCAGCTAGTCACATACCAGCTAGTCACATACCAGCTAGTCACATACCTAATCGCCACTCACCAGCTAGTCACATACCAGCTAGTCACATACCAGCTAGTCACATACCAGATAGTCACATACCAGATAGTCACATACCTAATAGCCACTCACCAGCTAGTCACATACCAGCTAGTCACATACCAGCTAGTCACATACCAGCTAGTCACATACCTAATAGCCACTCACCAGCTAGTCACATACCAGCTAGTCACATACCAGCTAGTCACATACCAGCTAGTCACATACCTAATACCCACTCACCAGCTAGTCACATACCAGCTAGTCACATACCAGCTAGTCACATACCAGCTAGTCACATACCTAATAGCCACTCACCGGCTAGTCACATACCAGCTAGTCACATACCAGCTAGTCACATACCAGCTAGTCACATACCTAATAGCTACTCACCAGCTAGTCACATACCAGCTAGTCACATACCAGCTAGTCACATACCTAATAGCCACTCACCAGCTAGTCACATACCAGCTAGTCACATACCAGCTTGTCACATACCTAATAGCCACTCACCAGCTAGTCACATACCAGCTAGTCACATACCAGCTAGTCACATACCAGCTAGTCACATACCAGCTAGTCACATACCTAATAGCTACTCACCAGCTAGTCACATACCAGCTAGTCACATACCAGCTAGTCACATACCTAATAGCCACTCACCAGCTAGTCACATACCAGCTAGTCACATACCAGCTTGTCACATACCTAATAGCCACTCACCAGCTAGTCACATACCAGCTAGTCACATACCAGCTAGTCACATACCAGCTAGTCACATACCTAATAGCTACTCACCAGCTAGTCACATACCAGCTAGTCACATACCAGCTAGTCACATACCTAATAGCCACTCACCAGCTAGTCACATACCAGCTAGTCACATACCAGCTTGTCACATACCTAATAGCCACTCACCAGCTAGTCACATACCAGCTAGTCACATACCAGCTAGTCACATACCAGCTAGTCACATACCTAATAGCCACTCACCAGCTAGTCACATACCAGCTAGTCACAAACCAGCTAGTCACATACCAGCTTGTCACATACCTAATAGCCACTCACCAGCTAGTCACATACCAGCTAGTCACATACCAGCTAGTCACATACCAGCTAGTCACATACCAGCTAGTCACATACCTAATAGCCACTCTCCAGCTAGTCACATACCAGCTAGTCACATACCAGCTAGTCACATACCTAATAGCCACTCACCAGCCCGTCACATACCAGCTAGTCACATACCAGCTAGTCACATACCAGCTAGTCACATACCAGATAGTCACATACCAGCTAGTCACATACCAGATAGTCACATACCTAATAGCCACTCACCAGCTAGTCACATACCAGCTAGTCACATACCTAATAGCCACTCACCAGCTAGTCACATACCAGCTAGTCACATACCAGCTAGTCACTCACCAGCTAGTCACATAACTAATAGCCACTCACCAGCTAGTCACATACCAGCTAGTCACATACCTAATAGCCACTCACCAGCTAGTCACATACCAGCTAGTCACATATCAGCTAGTCACAAACCAGCTAGTCACATACCAGCTAGTCACATACCAGATAGTCACATACCTAATAGCCACTCACCAGCTAGTCACATACCAGCTAGTCACATACCAGCTAGTCACATACCAGCTAGTCACATACCTAATAGCCACTCACCAGCTAGTCACATACCAGCTAGTCACATACCAGCTAGTCACATACCAGCTAGTCACATACCTAATAGCCACTCACCAGCTAGTCACATACCAGCTAGTCACATACCAGCTAGTCACATACCAGCTAGTCACATACCTAATAGCCACTCACCAGCTAGTCACATACCAGCTAGTCACATACCTAATAGCCACTCACCAGCTAGTCACATACCAGATAGTCACATACCTAATAGCCACTCACCAGCTAGTCACATACCAGCTAGTCACATACCAGCTAGTTACATACCAGCTTGTCACATACCTAATAGCCACTCACCAGCTAGTCACATACCAGCTAGTCACATACCAGCTAGTCACATACCTAATAGCTACTCACCAGCTAGTCACATACCAGCTAGTCACATACCAGCTAGTCACATACCTAATAGCCACTCACCAGCTAGTCACATACCAGCTAGTCACATACCAGCTAGTCACATACCAGCTTGTCACATACCAGATAGTCACATACCTAATAGCCACTCACCAGCTAGTCACATACCAGCTAGTCACATACCAGCTAGTCACATACCAGCTAGTCACATACCTAATAGCCACTCACCAGCTAGTCACATACCAGCTAGTCACATACCAGCTAGTCACATACCAGCTAGTCACATACCTAATACCCACTCACCAGCTAGTCACATACCAGCTAGTCACATACCAGCTAGTCACATACCAGCTAGTCACATACCTAATAGCCACTCACCGGCTAGTCACATACCAGCTAGTCACATACCAGCTAGTCACATACCAGCTAGTCACATACCTAATAGCTACTCACCAGCTAGTCACATACCAGCTAGTCACATACCAGCTAGTCACATACCTAATAGCCACTCACCAGCTAGTCACATACCAGCTAGTCACATACCAGCTTGTCACATACCTAATAGCCACTCACCAGCTAGTCACATACCAGCTAGTCACATACCAGCTAGTCACATACCAGCTAGTCACATACCTAATAGCCACTCACCAGCTAGTCACATACCAGCTAGTCACATACCAGCTAGTCACATACCTAATAGCCACTCACCAGCCCGTCACATACCAGCTAGTCACATACCAGCTAGTCACTTACCAGCTAGTCACATACCAGATAGTCACATACCAGCTAGTCACATACCAGATAGTCACATACCTAATAGCCACTCACCAGCTAGTCACATACCAGCTAGTCACATACCTAATAGCCACTCACCAGCTAGTCACATACCAGCTAGTCACATACCAGCTAGTCACATACCAGCTAGTCACATACCTAATACCCACTCACCAGCTAGTCACATACCAGCTAGTCACATACCAGCTAGTCACATACCAGCTAGTCACATACCTAATAGCCACTCACCAGCTAGTCACATACCAGCTAGTCACATACCAGATAGTCACATACCAGCTAGTCACATACCAGCTAGTCACATACCAGCTAGTCACATACCTAATAGCCACTCACCAGCTAGTCACATACCAGCTAGTCAAATACCAGCTAGTCACACACCAGCTAGTCACATACCAGCTAGTCACATACCAGATAGTCACATACCAGCTAGTCACATACCAGCTAGTCACATACCAGCTAGTCACATACCTAATAGCCACTCACCAGCTAGTCACATACCAGATAGTCACATACCAGCTAGTCACATACCAGCTAGTCACATGCCAGCTAGTCACATACCTAATAGCCACTCACCAGCTCGTCACATACCAGCTAGTCACATACCAGCTAGTCACATACCAGCTAGTCACATACCAGCTAGTCACAAACCAGCTAGTCACATACCAGCTTGTCACATACCTAATAGCCACTCACCAGCTAGTCACATACCAGCTTGTCACATACCAGCTAGTCACATACCAGCTAGTCACATACCAGCTAGTCACATACCTAATAGCCACTCACCAGCTAGTCACATACCAGCTAGTCACATACCAGCTAGTCACATACCAGCTAGTCACTCACCAGCTAGTCACATAACTAATAGCCACTCACCAGCTAGTCACATACCAGCTAGTCACATACCTAATAGCCACTCACCAGCTAGTCACATACCAGCTAGTCACATATCAGCTAGTCACAAACCAGCTAGTCACATACCAGCTAGTCACATACCAGATAGTCACATACCTAATAGCCACTCACCAGCTAGTCACATACCAGCTAGTCACATACCAGCTAGTCACATACCAGCTAGTCACATACCTAATAGCCACTCACCAGCTAGTCACATACCAGCTAGTCACATACCAGCTAGTCACATACCAGCTAGTCACATACCTAATAGCCACTCACCAGCTAGTCACATACCAGCTAGTCACATACCAGCTAGTCACATACCAGCTAGTCACATACCTAATAGCCACTCACCAGCTAGTCACATACCAGCTAGTCACATACCAGCTAGTCACATACCAGCTAGTCACATACCTAATAGCCACTCACCAGCTAGTCACATACCAGCTAGTCACATACCTAATAGCCACTCACCAGCTAGTCACATACCAGATAGTCACATACCTAATAGCCACTCACCAGCTAGTCACATACCAGCTAGTCACATACCAGCTAGTTACATACCAGCTTGTCACATACCTAATAGCCACTCACCAGCTAGTCACATACCAGCTAGTCACATACCAGCTAGTCACATACCTAATAGCTACTCACCAGCTAGTCACATACCAGCTAGTCACATACCAGCTAGTCACATACCTAATAGCCACTCACCAGCTAGTCACATACCAGCTAGTCACATACCAGCTAGTCACATACCAGCTTGTCACATACCAGATAGTCACATACCTAATAGCCACTCACCAGCTAGTCACATACCAGCTAGTCACATACCAGCTAGTCACATACCAGCTAGTCACATACCTAATAGCCACTCACCAGCTAGTCACATACCAGCTAGTCACATACCAGCTAGTCACATACCAGCTAGTCACATACCTAATACCCACTCACCAGCTAGTCACATACCAGCTAGTCACATACCAGCTAGTCACATACCAGCTAGTCACATACCTAATAGCCACTCACCGGCTAGTCACATACCAGCTAGTCACATACCAGCTAGTCACATACCAGCTAGTCACATACCTAATAGCTACTCACCAGCTAGTCACATACCAGCTAGTCACATACCAGCTAGTCACATACCTAATAGCCACTCACCAGCTAGTCACATACCAGCTAGTCACATACCAGCTTGTCACATACCTAATAGCCACTCACCAGCTAGTCACATACCAGCTAGTCACATACCAGCTAGTCACATACCAGCTAGTCACATACCTAATAGCCACTCACCAGCTAGTCACATACCAGCTAGTCACATACCAGCTAGTCACATACCTAATAGCCACTCACCAGCCCGTCACATACCAGCTAGTCACATACCAGCTAGTCACTTACCAGCTAGTCACATACCAGATAGTCACATACCAGCTAGTCACATACCAGATAGTCACATACCTAATAGCCACTCACCAGCTAGTCACATACCAGCTAGTCACATACCTAATAGCCACTCACCAGCTAGTCACATACCAGCTAGTCACATACCAGCTAGTCACATACCAGCTAGTCACATACCTAATACCCACTCACCAGCTAGTCACATACCAGCTAGTCACATACCAGCTAGTCACATACCAGCTAGTCACATACCTAATAGCCACTCACCAGCTAGTCACATACCAGCTAGTCACATACCAGATAGTCACATACCAGCTAGTCACATACCAGCTAGTCACATACCAGCTAGTCACATACCTAATAGCCACTCACCAGCTAGTCACATACCAGCTAGTCAAATACCAGCTAGTCACACACCAGCTAGTCACATACCAGCTAGTCACATACCAGATAGTCACATACCAGCTAGTCACATACCAGCTAGTCACATACCAGCTAGTCACATACCTAATAGCCACTCACCAGCTAGTCACATACCAGATAGTCACATA
Source organism: Oncorhynchus masou masou (assembly GCF_036934945.1). Classification (NCBI taxonomy): domain Eukaryota; kingdom Metazoa; phylum Chordata; class Actinopteri; order Salmoniformes; family Salmonidae; genus Oncorhynchus; species Oncorhynchus masou. The sequence goes on from NW_027002213.1 coordinate 171,524, forward strand.
CCAGCTAGTCACATACCAGCTAGTCACATGCCAGCTAGTCACATACCTAATAGCCACTCACCAGCTCGTCACATACCAGCTAGTCACATACCAGCTAGTCACATACCAGCTAGTCACATACCAGCTAGTCACAAACCAGCTAGTCACATACCAGCTTGTCACATACCTAATAGCCACTCACCAGCTAGTCACATACCAGCTTGTCACATACCAGCTAGTCACATACCAGCTAGTCACATACCAGCTAGTCACATACCTAATAGCCACTCACCAGCTAGTCACATACCAGCTAGTCACATACCAGCTAGTCACATACCAGCTAGTCACATACCAGCTAGTCACATACCAGCTAGTCACATACCTAATAGCTACTCACCAGCTAGTCACATACCAGCTAGTCACATACCAGCTAGTCACATACCTAATAGCCACTCACCAGCTAGTCACATACCAGCTAGTCACAAACCAGCTAGTCACATACCAGCTTGTCACATACCTAATAGCCACTCACCAGCTAGTCACATACCAGCTAGTCACATACCAGCTAGTCACATACCAGCTAGTCACATACCAGCTAGTCACATACCTAATAGCCACTCACCAGCTAGTCACATACCAGCTAGTCACATACCAGCTAGTCACTCACCAGCTAGTCACATAACTAATAGCCACTCACCAGCTAGTCACATACCAGCTAGTCACATACCTAATAGCCACTCACCAGCTAGTCACATACCAGCTAGTCACATATCAGCTAGTCACAAACCAGCTAGTCACATACCAGCTAGTCACATACCAGATAGTCACATACCTAATAGCCACTCACCAGCTAGTCACATACCAGCTAGTCACATACCAGCTAGTCACATACCAGCTAGTCACATACCTAATAGCCACTCACCAGCTAGTCACATACCAGCTAGTCACATACCAGCTAGTCACATACCAGCTAGTCACATACCTAATAGCCACTCACCAGCTAGTCACATACCAGCTAGTCACATACCAGCTAGTCACATACCAGCTAGTCACATACCTAATAGCCACTCACCAGCTAGTCACATACCAGCTAGTCACATACCAGCTAGTCACATACCAGCTAGTCACATACCAGATAGTCACATACCTAATAGCCACTCACCAGCTAGTCACATACCAGCTAGTCACATACCAGCTAGTTACATACCAGCTTGTCACATACCTAATAGCCACTCACCAGCTTGTCACATACCTAATAGCCACTCACCAGCTAGTCACATACCAGCTAGTCACATACCAGCTAGTCACATACCTAATAGCTACTCACCAGCTAGTCACATACCAGCTAGTCACATACCAGCTAGTCACATACCTAATAGCCACTCACCAGCTAGTCACATACCAGCTAGTCACATACCAGCTAGTCACATACCAGCTTGTCACATACCTAATAGCCACTCACCAGCTAGTCACATACCAGCTAGTCACATACCAGCTAGTCACATACCAGCTAGTCACATACCAGCTAGTCACATACCTAATAGCCACTCACCAGCTAGTCACATACCAGCTAGTCACATACCAGCTAGTCACATACCTAATAGCCACTCACCAGCCCGTCACATACCAGCTAGTCACATACCAGCTATTCACATACCAGCTAGTCACATACCAGCTAGTCACATACCAGATAGTCACATACCAGCTTGTCACATACCAGATAGTCACATACCTAATAGCCACTCACCAGCTAGTCACATACCAGCTAGTCACATACCTAATAGCCACTCACCAGCTAGTCACATACCAGCTAGTCACATACCAGCTAGTCACTCACCAGCTAGTCACATAACTAATAGCCACTCACCAGCTAGTCACATACCAGCTAGTCACATACCTAATAGCCACTCACCAGCTAGTCACATACCAGCTAGTCACATACCAGCTAGTCACATACCAGCTAGTCACATACCTAATAGCCACTCACCAGCTAGTCACATACCAGCTAGTCACATACCAGATAGTCACATACCAGCTAGTCACATACCAGATAGTCACATACCAGATAGTCACATACCTAATAGCCACTCACCAGCTAGTCACATACCAGCTAGTCACATACCAGCTAGTCACATACCAGCTAGTCACATACCTAATAGCCACTCACCAGCTAGTCACATACCAGCTAGTCACATACCAGCTAGTCACATACCAGCTAGTCACATACCTAATACCCACTCACCAGCTAGTCACATACCAGCTAGTCACATACCAGCTAGTCACATACCAGCTAGTCACATACCTAATAGCCACTCACCGGCTAGTCACATACCAGCTAGTCACATACCAGCTAGTCACATACCAGCTAGTCACATACCTAATAGCTACTCACCAGCTAGTCACATACCAGCTAGTCACATACCAGCTAGTCACATACCTAATAGCCACTCACCAGCTAGTCACATACCAGCTAGTCACATACCAGCTTGTCACATACCTAATAGCCACTCACCAGCTAGTCACATACCAGCTAGTCACATACCAGCTAGTCACATACCAGCTAGTCACATACCAGCTAGTCACATACCTAATAGCCACTCACCAGCTAGTCACATACCAGCTAGTCACATACCAGCTAGTCACATACCTAATAGCCACTCACCAGCCCGTCACATACCAGCTAGTCACATACCAGCTAGTCACTTACCAGCTAGTCACATACCAGATAGTCACATACCAGCTAGTCACATACCAGATAGTCACATACCTAATAGCCACTCACCAGCTAGTCACATACCAGCTAGTCACATACCTAATAGCCACTCACCAGCTAGTCACATACCAGCTAGTCACATACCAGCTAGTCACATACCAGCTAGTCACATACCTAATAGCCACTCACCAGCTAGTCACATACCAGCTAGTCACATACCAGCTAGTCACATACCAGCTAGTCACATACCTAATAGCCACTCACCAGCTAGTCACATACCAGCTAGTCAAATACCAGCTAGTCACACACCAGCTAGTCACATACCAGCTAGTCACATACCAGCTAGTCACATACCAGCTAGTCACATACCTAATAGCCACTCACCAGCTAGTCACATACCAGATAGTCACATACCAGCTAGTCACATACCAGCTAGTCACATGCCAGCTAGTCACATACCTAATAGCCACTCACCAGCTCGTCACATACCAGCTAGTCACATACGAGCTAGTCACATACCAGCTAGTCACATACCTAATTGCCACTCACCAGCTAGTCACATACCAGCTAGTCACATACCTAATAGCCACTCACCAGCTAGTCACATACCAGCTTGTCACATACCAGCTAGTCACATACCAGCTAGTCACATACCAGCTAGTCACATACCTAATAGCCACTCACCAGCTAGTCACATACCAGCTAGTCACATACCAGCTAGTCACATACCAGCTAGTCACATACCAGCTAGTCACATACCTAATAGCTACTCACCAGCTAGTCACATACCAGCTTGTCACATACCTAATAGCCACTCACCAGCTAGTCACATACCAGCTAGTCACATACCAGCTAGTCACATACCAGCTAGTCACATACCAGCTAGTCACATACCTAATAGCCACTCACCAGCTAGTCACATACCAGCTAGTCACATACCAGCTAGTCACATACCTAATAGCCACTCACCAGCCCGTCACATACCAGCTAGTCACATACCAGCTAGTCACTTACCAGCTAGTCACATACCAGATAGTCACATACCAGCTAGTCACATACCAGATAGTCACATACCTAATAGCCACTCACCAGCTAGTCACATACCAGCTAGTCACATACCTAATAGCCACTCACCAGCTAGTCACATACCAGCTAGTCACATACCAGCTAGTCACATACCAGCTAGTCACATACCTAATAGCCACTCACCAGCTAGTCACATACCAGCTAGTCACATACCAGCTAGTCACATACCAGCTAGTCACATACCTAATAGCCACTCACCAGCTAGTCACATACCAGCTAGTCACATACCAGATAGTCACATACCAGCTAGTCACATACCAGCTAGTCACATACCAGCTAGTCACATACCTAATAGCCACTCACCAGCTAGTCACATACCAGCTAGTCAAATACCAGCTAGTCACACACCAGCTAGTCACATACCAGCTAGTCACATACCAGATAGTCACATACCAGCTAGTCACATACCAGCTAGTCACATACCAGCTAGTCACATACCTAATAGCCACTCACCAGCTAGTCACATACCAGATAGTCACATACCAGCTAGTCACATACCAGCTAGTCACATGCCAGCTAGTCACATACCTAATAGCCACTCACCAGCTCGTCACATACCAGCTAGTCACATACCAGCTAGTCACATACCAGCTAGTCACATACCTAATTGCCACTCACCAGCTAGTCACATAACAGCTAGTCACATACCTAATAGCCACTCACCAGCTAGTCACATACCAGCTTGTCACATACCAGCTAGTCACATACCAGCTAGTCACATACCAGCTAGTCACATACCTAATAGCCACTCACCAGCTAGTCACATACCAGCTAGTCACATACCAGCTAGTCACATACCAGCTAGTCACATACCAGCTAGTCACATACCTAATAGCTACTCACCAGCTAGTCACATACCAGCTAGTCACATACCAGCTAGTCACATACCTAATAGCCACTCACCAGCTAGTCACATACCAGCTAGTCACAAACCAGCTAGTCACATACCAGCTTGTCACATACCTAATAGCCACTCACCAGCTAGTCACATACCAGCTAGTCACATACCAGCTAGTCACATACCAGCTAGTCACATACCAGCTAGTCACATACCTAATAGCCACTCTCCAGCTAGTCACATACCAGCTAGTCACATACCAGCTAGTCACATACCTAATAGCCACTCACCAGCCCGTCACATACCAGCTAGTCACATACCAGCTAGTCACATACCAGCTAGTCACATACCAGCTAGTCACATACCAGATAGTCACATACCAGCTAGTCACATACCAGATAGTCACATACCTAATAGCCACTCACCAGCTAGTCACATACCAGCTAGTCACATACCTAATAGCCACTCACCAGCTAGTCACATACCAGCTAGTCACATACCAGCTAGTCACTCACCAGCTAGTCACATGCCTAATAGCCACTCACCAGCTAGTCACATACCAGCTAGTCACATACCTAATAGCCACTCACCAGCTAGTCACATACCAGCTAGTCACATATCAGCTAGTCACAAACCAGCTAGTCACATACCAGCTAGTCACATACCAGATAGTCACATACCTAATAGCCACTCACCAGCTAGTCACATACCAGCTAGTCACATACCAGCTAGTCACATACCAGCTAGTCACATACCTAATAGCCACTCACCAGCTAGTCACATACCAGCTAGTCACATACCAGCTAGTCACATACCAGCTAGTCACATACCTAATAGCCACTCACCAGCTAGTCACATACCAGCTCGTCACATACCAGCTAGTCACATACCAGCTAGTCACATACCTAATAGCCACTCACCAGCTAGTCACATACCAGCTAGTCACATACCAGCTAGTCACATACCAGCTAGTCACATACCAGATAGTCACATACCTAATAGCCACTCACCAGCTAGTCACATACCAGCTAGTCACATACCAGCTAGTCACATACCAGCTAGTCACATACCAGCTAGTCACATACCTAATAGCCACTCACCAGCTAGTCACATACCAGCTAGTCACATACCAGCTAGTCACATACCAGCTAGTCACATACCTAATAGCCACTCACCAGCTAGTCACATACCAGCTAGTCACATACCAGCTAGTCACATACCAGCTAGTCACATACCAGCTAGTCACATACCTAATAGCCACTCACCAGCTAGTCACATACCAGCTAGTCACATACCAGCTAGTCACATACCAGCTTGTCAAATACCTAATAGCCACTCACCAGCTAGTCAATTACCAGCTAGTCACATACCAGCTAGTCACATACCAGCTAGTCACATACCTAATAGCCACTCACCAGCTAGTCACATACCAGCTAGTCACATACCAGCTAGTCACATACCTAATAGCCACTCACCAGCTAGTCACATACCAGCTAGTCACATACCAGCTAGTCACATACCAGCTAGTCACATACCAGATAGTCACATACCTAATAGCCACTCACCAGCTAGTCACATACCAATTAGTCACATACCAACTAGTCACATACCAGCTAGTCACATACCTAATAGCCACTCACCAGCTAGTCACATACCAGCTAGTCACATACCAGCTAGTCACATACCAGCTAGTCACATACCAGTTAGTCACATACCTAATAGCCACTCACCAGCTAGTCACATACCAGCTAGTCGCATACCAGCTAGTCACATACCAGCTAGCCACATACCCAATAGCCACTCACCAGCTAGTCACATACCAGATAGTCACATACCAAATAGCCACTCACCAGCTAGTCACATACCAGCTAGTCACATACCAGCTAGTCACATCCCCAATAGCCACTCACCAGCTAGTCACATACCAGCTAGTCACATACCAGATAGTCACATACCTAATAGCCACTCACCAGCTAGTCACATACCAGCTAGTCACATACCAGCTAGCCACGTACCAGCTAGTCACATACCAGCTAGTCACATACCTAATAGCCACTCACCAGCTAGTCACATACCAGCTAGTGACATACCAGCTAGTCACATACCAGCTAGTCACATACCAGCTAGTCACATACCAGCTAGTCACATACCAGCTAGTCACATACCCAATAGCCACTCACCAGCTCGTCACATACCAGCTAGTCACATACCAGATAGTCACATACCTAATAGCCACTCACCAGCTAGTCACATACCAGCTAGTCACATACCAGCTAGTCACATACCCAATAGCCACTCACCAGCTAGTCACATACCAGCTAGTCACATACCAGCAATTCACATACCAGCTAGTCACATACCCAATAGCCACTCACCAGCTAGTCACATACCAGCTAGTCACATACCAGATAGTCACATACCTAATAGCCACTCACCAGCTAGTCACATACCAGCTAGTCACATACCTAATCGCCACTCACCAGCTAGTCACATACCAGCTAGTCACATACCAGCTAGTCACATACCAGCTAGTCACATACCTAATAGCCACTCACCAGCTAGTCACATACCAGCTAGTCACATACCAGATAGTCACATACCAGCTCGTCACATACCAGCTAGTCACATACCAGCTAGTCACATACCTAATCGCCACTCACCAGCTAGTCACATACCAGCTAGTCACATACCAGCTAGTCACATGCCAGCTAGTCACATACCTAATAGCCACTCACCAGCTAGTCACATACCAGCTAGTCACATACCAGATAGTCACATACCAGCTCGTCACATACCAGCTAGTCACATACCAGCTAGTCACATACCTAATAGCCACTCATCAGCTAGTCACATACCAGCTAGTCACATACCAGATAGTCACATACCAGCTCGTCACATACCAGCTAGTCACATACCAGCTAGTCACATACCAGCTAGTCACATACCTAATAGCCACTCACCAGCTAGTCACATACCAGCTAGTCACATACCAACTAGTCACATTCCTAATAGCCACTCACCAGCTAGTCACATACCAGCTAGTCACATACCAGATAGTCACATACCAGCTCGTCACATACCTGCTAACCTGCTAGTCACACACCATATAGTCATCCTAGTCATCCTCAGCTAGTCATAGCCAACGTAACCAAGACTAAGGAGATGATTGTGGACTACAGGAAAAGGAGCACCGAGCACGCCCCCATTCTCATCGACGTGCTGTAGTGGAGCAGGTTGAGAGCTTCAAATTCCTTGGTGTCCACATCAACAACAAACTAGATTGGTCCAAACACACCAAGACAGTCGTGAAGAGGGCACGACAAAGCCTATCCCCCCTCAGGAAACTAAAAAGATTTGACATGGGTCCTGAGATCCTCAAAAGGTTCTACAGCTGCAACATCGAGAGCATCCTGACTAGTTGCATCACTGCCTGGTACAGCATTTGCTCTGCCTCCGATAGCAAGGCAATTCAGAGGGTAATGTGTATGGCCCAGTACATCACTAGGGCTAAGCTTCCTGCCATCTAGGACCTCTACACCAGGCAGTGTCAGAGGAAGGCCCTAAAAATTGTCAAAGACCCCAGCCACCCCAGTCATAGACTGTTCTCTCTACTACCGCATGGCAAGCGGTACCGGAGTGCCAAGTCTAGGACAAAAAGGCTTCTCAACAGTTTTTACCCCCAAGCCATAAGACCGCATGGCGGTCCTGAACAGGTAATCAAATGGCTACCTGGACTATTTGTATTGTGTGCCCCCCCAACCCCTCTTTTACTCTGCTGCTACTCTCTGTTCATCATATATGGATAGTCACTTTAACTATACATTCATGTACATACTACCTAATTTGGCCCAACCAACCAGTGCTCCCGCACATTGGCTAACCGGGCTATCTGCATTGCGTCCCACCACCCGCCAACCCCTCTTTTTACGCTTCTGCTACTCTCTGTTCATCATATATGCATAGTCACTTTAACGATAGCTCCACCAGCTAGTCACATAACTGCTAGTCATATACCAGCTAGTCATGTACCTCAATAAGCCTGACTAATAGGTGTCTGTATATAGCCTTGCTAATCTTTTTTCAAATGTCTTTTTACTGTTGTTTTATTTCTTTACCTACCTACCCACCCACACACACACACACACACACACACACACACACACACACACACACACACACACACACACACACACACACACACACACACACACACACACACACACACACACACACACACACACACACACACCTTTTATTTCCGCACCATTGGTTAGAGCCTGTAAGTAAGCATTTCACTCTAAGGTCAACCTGTTGTATTCAGAGCACGTGACAAATACACTTTGATTTGATATACCGGCTAGTCAAATACCTGCTAGTCATATACCAGCTAGTCACATAACTGCTAGTCATATATCAGCTAGTCATCTACCAGCTAGTCACATAACTGCTAGTCATCTACCAGCTAGCCATACACCTGCTAGTCATCTACCAGCTAGTCACACACCTGCAAGTCATCCACCAGCTAGTCATACACCTGCTAGTCACACACCTGCTAGTCATCTACCAGCTAGTCACATAACTGCTAGTCACATAACTGCTAGTCATCTACCAGCTAGTCATCTACCTGCTAGTCATCTACCAGCGAGTCACACACCTGCTAGTCATCCACCAGCTAGTCACACACCTGCTAGTCATCCACCAGCTAGTCACATAACTGCTAGTCATATACCAGCTAGTCATCTACCAGCTAGTCACATAACTGCTAGTCATCTACCAGCTAGTCATACACCTGCTAGTCATCTACCAGCTAGTCACACACCTGCAAGTCATCCACCAGCTAGTCACATAACTGCTAGTCATCTACCAGCTAGTCATCTACCTGCTAGTCATCTACCAGCGAGTCACACACCTGCTAGTCATCCACCAGCTAGTCACACACCTGCTAGTCATCCACCAGCTAGTCACATAACTGCTAGTCATATACCAGCTAGTCATCTACCAGCTAGTCACATAACTGCTAGTCATCTACCAGCTAGTCACACACCTGCTAGTCATCTACCAGCTAGTCACACACCTGCTAGTCATCCACCAGCTAGTCACATAACTGCTAGTCATATACCAGCTAGTCATCTACCAGCTAGTCACATAACTGCTAGTCATACACCTGCTAGTCATCTACCAGCTAGTCACACACCTGCTAGTCATCTACCAGCTAGTCATACACCTGCTAGTCATCTACCAGCTAGTCACACACCTGCTCGTCATCTACCAGCGAGTCATGTACCAGCTAGTCACATACCTGCTAGTCATCTACCAGCTAGTCACACACCTGCTAGTCATCTACCAGCTAGTCACATAACTGCGAGTCACATAACTGCTAGTCATCTACCAGCTAGTCATATACCTGCTAGTCATATACCAGCTAGTCATCTACCAGCTAGTCACATACCAGCTAGTCATCTACCAGCTAGTCATCTACCAGCTTGTCATATACCAGCCAGTCATCTACCAGCTTGTCATATACCAGCTAGTCATCTACCAGCTAGTCACATAACTGCTAGTCATCTACCAGCTAGTCACATAATTGCTAGTCACATACCAGCTAGTCACATAACTGCTAGTCATCTACCAGCTAGTCACATACCTGCTAGTCACATAACTGCTAGTCACCTACCAGCTAGTCAAATACCAGCTAGTCACCTACCAGCTAGTCACATACCAGCTAGTCACATACCAGCTAGTCACATACCTGCTATTCATATACCAGCTAGTCAAATACCAGCGAGTCATATACCAGCTAGTCATATACCAGCTAGTCATGTACCTGCTAGTCTCATACCAGTTGATCATATACCAGCTAGGCAAATACCAGCTAGTCACTTACCAGCTAGTCACATACCAGCGAGTCATATACCAGCTAGTCATATACCAGCTAGTCATGTACCTGCTAGTCTCATACCAGTTGATCATATACCAGCTAGTCAAATACCAGCTAGTCACCTACCAGCTAGTCACATACCAGCTAGTCACATACCAGCTAGTCACATACCTGCTATTCATATACCAGCTAGTCAAATACCAGCGAGTCATATACCAGCTAGTCATATACCAGCTAGTCATGTACCTGCTAGTCTCATACCAGTTGATCATATACCAGCTAGTCAAATACCAGCGAGTCATATACCAGCTAGTCATATACCAGCTAGTCATATACCTGCTAGTCATATACCGGTTCCGGTTGGAGCGAGCGGTCGCATCTACACTTCGGTCCGCAGGTAGTATAACTTTTCATTACAGTTCGTTATAGTACAACGGTTTGATTTGTCTAATCTTAGCAATTTCTTCTTAGCTAGCTACATAGCCGTCTTTGTATCAAAGATAATTGCATAATTATCGTATTTCGTCGTCCTAACGTATCTGCCCAGCAGCTAGCTAAGCAGCTAGCTAACATCCACTGTCCACCAGCACTGTAGAAACTATTACACTCAACTGAACGACTCGATTAGCGTAGTGTCAGCTAGCTACATAGTTGTCTTCGCTGTCTTCGTATCCAAGATAATTGTGCAGTTTAGAGTGTGTAGACTTAGAGTGATTATCTTAATTTACCGAGGTTAGCTAGCCAGCTATTTGTCGTCCTTAACGTAGGAGATGCTGCTAGCTAGCTAGCCAACAGCTAGCCAACCTCTACCGAATTGAACTCCAACTACCCGGTCAACATTCCGCGTCGCTCCACAGGTAGTATCATATTTTCATTTCACTTCATTACAGTACAACGGTTTGATTTGTTTGATCGTAGCTAGCCAGCTACATAGCCGTCTTTGTATCTAAGACAATTGTGTAGTCTAGAGCGATTTTCTAGGTTAGCTGGCCAGCTATTGTCGTTCTTTTAACGTAGCTAGCCAGCTAGCCCCCGAATAGCAGCACTGTAGTAACTATTACAGTACTACGGTTTGTTTTGTTTGATCGTAGCTAGCTAGCTACATAGCCGTCTTTGTATCTAAGACAATTGTGTAGCCTAGAGCGATTTTCTAGGTTAGCTAGCCAGCTATTGTCGTTCTTTTAAGGTAACGTAACGCAATCAACCTGCTAGCTAGCCCCCGAATAGCAGCACTGTAGAAACTATTACACTCGACGGAACGACTTGATTAGTGTAGTGTCAACATCGCAGCCACTACCAGCTAGTCTACTCCAGCAGTACTGTATCATTTCAATCATTTTAGTCAATAAGATTCTTGCTACGTAAGCTTAACTTTCTGAACATTCGAGACGTGTAGTCCACTTGTCATTCCAATCTCCTTTGCATTAGCGTAGCCTCTTCTGTACCCTGTCAACTATGTGTCTATCTATCCCTGTTCTCTCCTCTGCACAGACCATACAAACGCTCCACACCGCGTGGCCGCGGCCACCCTAATCTGGTGGTCCCAGCGCGCACGACCCACGTGGAGTTCCTGGTCTCCGGTAGCCTCTGGAACTGCCGATCTGCGGCCAATAAGGCAGAGTTCATCTCAGCCTATGCCTCCTCCAGTCCCTCGACTTCCTGGCACTGACGGAAACATGGATCACCACAGATAACACTGCTACTCCTACTGCTCTCTTCGTCCGCCCACGTGTTCTCGCACACCCCGAGAGCTTCTGGTCAGCGGGGTGGTGGCACCGGGATCCTCATCTCTCCCAAGTGGTCATTCTCTCTCTCTCCCCTTACCCATCTATCTATCGCCTCCTTTGAATTCCATGCTGTCACAGTTACCAGCCCTTTCAAGCTTAACATCCTTATCATTTATCGCCCTCCAGGTTCCCTCGGAGAGTTCATCAATGAGCTTGATGCCTTGATAAGCTCCTTTCCTGAGGACGGCTCACCTCTCACAGTCCTGGGCGACTTTTAACCTCCCCACGTCTACCTTTGACTCATTCCTCTCTGCCTCCTTTTTCCACTCCTCTCCTCTTTTGACCTCACCCTCTCACCTTCCCCCCTACTCACAAGGCAGGCAATACGCTCGACCTCATCTTTACTAGATGCTGTTCTTCCACTAACCCCATTGCAACTCCCCTCCAAGTCTCCGACCACTACCTTGTATCCTTTTCCTCTCGCTCTCATCCAACACTTCCCACACTGCCCCTACTCGGATGGTATCGCGCCGTCCCAACCTTCGCTCTCTCTCCCCTACTCTCTCTCCTCTTCCATCCTATCATCTCTTCCCACTGCTCATACCTTCTCCAACCTTTCTCCTGATTCTGCCTCCTCAACCCTCCTCTCTTCCCTTTCTGCATCCTTTGACTCTCTATGTCCCCTATCCTCCAGGCCGGCTCGGTCCTCCCCTCCCGCTCCGTGGCTCGATGACTCATTGCGAGCTCACAGAACAGAGCTCCGGGCAGCCGAGCGGAAATGGAGGAAAACTCGCCTCCTGCGGACCTGGCATCCTTTCACTCCCTCCTCTCTACATTTTCCTCCTCTGTCTCTGCTGCTAAAGCCACTTTCTACCACTCTAAATTCCAAGCATCTGCCTCTAACCCTAGGAAGCTCTTTGCCACCTTCTCCTCCCTCCTGAATCCTCCTCCCCCCTCCTCCTCTCTGCAGATGACTTCGTCAACCATTTTGAAAAGAAGGTCGACGACATCCGATCCTCGTTTGCTAAGTCAAACGACACCGCTGGTTCTGCTCACACTGCCCTACCCTGTGCTCTGACCTCTTTCTCCCCCTCTCTCTCCAGATGAAATCTCGCTTGTGACGGCCGTCGCCCAACAACCTGCCCGCTTGACCCTATCCCCTCCTCTCTTCTCCAGACCATTTCCGGAGACCTTCTCCCCTTACCTCACCTCGCTCATCAACTCATCCCTGACCGCTGGCTACGTCCCTTCCGTCTTCAAGAGAGCGAGAGTTGCACCCCTTCTGAAAAAACCTACACTCGATCCCTCCGATGTCAACAACTACAGACCAGTATCCCTTCTTTCTTTTCTCTCCAAAACTCTTGAACGTGCCGTCCTTGGCCAGCTCTCCCGCTATCTCTCTCAGAATGACCTTCTTGATCCAAATCAGTCAGGTTTCAAGACTAGTCATTCAACTGAGACTGCTCTTCTCTGTATCACGGAGGCGCTCCGCACTGCTAAAGCTAACTCTCTCTCCTCTGCTCTCATCCTTCTAGACCTATCGGCTGCCTTCGATACTGTGAACCATCAGATCCTCCTCTCCACCCTCTCCGAGTTGGGCATCTCCGGCGCGGCCCACGCTTGGATTGCGTCCTACCTGACAGGTCGCTCCTACCAGGTGGCGTGGCGAGAATCTGTCTCCTCGCCACGCGCTCTCACCACTGGTGTCCCCAGGGCTCTGTTCTAGGCCCTCTCCTATTCTCGCTATACACCAAGTCACTTGGCTCTGTCATAACCTCACATGGTCTCTCCTATCATTGCTATGCAGACGACACACAATTAATCTTCTCCTTTCCCCCTTCTGATGACCAGGTGGCGAATCGCATCTCTGCATGTCTGGCAGACATATCAGTGTGGATGACGGATCACCACCTCAAGCTGAACCTCGGCAAGACGGAGCTGCTCTTCCTCCCGGGGAAGGACTGCCCGTTCCATGATCTAGCCATCACGGTTGACAACTCCATTGTGTCCTCCTCCCAGAGCGCTAAGAACCTTGCGTGATCCTGGACAACACCCTGTCGTTCTCAACCAACATCATGGCGGTGGCCCGTTCCTGTAGGTTCATGCTCTACAACATCCGCAGAGTACGACCCTGCCTCACACAGGAAGCGGCGCAGGTCCTAATCCAGGCACTTGTCATCTCCCGTCTGGATTACTGCAACTCGCTGTTGGCTGGGCTCCCTGCCTGTGCCATTAAACCCCTACAACTCATCCAGAACGCCGCAGCCCGTCTGGTGTTCAACCTTCCCAAGTTCTCTCACGTCACCCCGCTCCTCCGCTCTCTCCACTGGCTTCCAGTTGAAGCTCGCATCCGCTACAAGACCATGGTGCTTGCCTACGGAGCTGTGAGGGGTACGGCACCGCAGTACCTCCAGGCTCTGATCAGGCCCTACACCCAAGCAAGGGCACTGCGTTCATCCACCTCTGGCCTGCTCGCCTCCCTACCATTGAGGAAGTACAGTTCCCGCTCAGCCCAGTCAAAACTGTTCGCTGCTCTGGCCCCCCAATGGTGGAACAAACTCCTCACAACGCCAGGACAGCG
>NW_027002214.1:0-6628 GCF_036934945.1 Oncorhynchus masou masou
GATGAAACATTCAGCGTCGCTCCACAGGTAGTATCACATTTTCATTTCACTTCATTACAGTACAACGGTTTGATTTGTTTGATCGTAGCTAGCCAGCTACGTAGCCGTCTTGTATCTAAGACAATTGTGTAGTCTAGAGCGATTTTCTAGGTTAGCTGGCCAGCTATTGTCGTTCTTTTAACGTAGCTACCCAGCTAGCCCCGAATAGCAGCACTGTAGAAACTATTACAGTACAACGGTTTGATTTGTTTGATCGTAGCTAGCTAGCTACATAGCCGTCTTTGTATCTAAGACAATTGTGTAGCCTAGAGCGATTTTCTAGGTTAGCTAGCCAGCTATTGTCGTTCTTTTAAGGTAACGTGCGCAATCAACCTGCTAGCTAGCCAGCTAGCCCCCGAATAGCAGCACTGTAGAAACTATTACACTCGGCCAGACGACTTGATTAGTGTAGTGTCAACATCGCAGCCACTACCAGCTAGCCTACTCCAGCAGTACTGTATCATTTCAATCATTTTAGTCAATAAGATTCTTGCTACGTAAGCTTAACTTTCTGAACATTCGAGCGTGTAGTCCACTTGTCATTCAATCTCCTTTGCATTAGCGTAGCCTCTTCTGTAGCCTGTCAACTATGTGTCTATCTATCCCTGTTCTCTCCTCTCTGCACAGACCATACAAACGCTCCACACCGCGTGGCCGCGGCCACCTAATCTGGTGGTCCCAGCGCGCACGACCCGTGGAGTTCCAGGTCTCCGGTAGCCTCTGGAACTGCCGATCTGCGGCCAACAAGGCAGAGTTCATCTCAGCCTATGCCTCCCTCCAGTCCCTCGACTTCTTGGCACTGACGGAAACATGGATCACCACAGATAACACTGCTACTCCTACTGCTCTCTCTTCGTCCGCCCACGTGTTCTCGCACACCCGAGAGCTTCTGGTCAGCGGGGTGGTGGCACCGGGATCCTCATCTCTCCCAAGTGGTCATTCTCTCTCTCTCCCCTTACCCATCTGTCTATCGCCTCCTTTGAATTCCATGCTGTCACTGTTACCAGCCCTTTCAAGCTTAACATCCTTATCATTTATCGCCCTCCAGGTTCCCTCGGAGGTTCATCAATGAGCTTGATGCCTTGATAAGCTCCTTTCCTGAGACGGCTCACCTCTCACAGTCCTGGGCGACTTTAACCTCCCCACGTCTACCTTTGACTCATTCCTCTCTGCCTCCTTCTTTCCACTCCTCTCCTCTTTTGACCTCACCCTCTCACCTTCCCCCTACTCACAAGGCAGGCAATACGCTCGACCTCATCTTTACTAGATGCTGTTCTTCCACTAACCTCATTGCAACTCCCTCCAAGTCTCCGACCACTACCTTGTATCCTTTTCCCTCTCGCTCTCATCCAACACTTCCCACACTGCCCCTACTCGGATGGTATCGCGCCGTCCCAACCTTCGCTCTCTCTCCCCCGCTCTCTCTCCTCTTCCATCCTATCATCTCTTCCCTCTGCTCATACCTTCTCCAACCTATCTCCTGATTCTGCCTCCTCAACCCTCCTCTCTTCCCTTTCTGCATCCTTTGACTCTCTATGTCCCCTATCCTCCAGGCGGCTCCCGGTCCTCCCTCCCGCTCCGTGGCTCGATGACTCATTGCGAGCTCACAGAACAGAGCTCCGGGCAGCCGAGCGGAAATGGAGGAAAACTCGCCTCCCTGCGGACCTGGCATCCTTTCACTCCCTCCTCTCTACATTTTCCTCCTCTGTCTCTGCTGCTAAAGCCACTTTCTACCACTCTAAATTCCAAGCATCTGCCTCTAACCCTAGGAAGCTCTTTGCCACCTTCTCCTCCCTCCTGAATCCTCCTCCCCCTCCTCCCCTCTCTGCAGATGACTTCGTCAACCATTTTGAAAAGAAGGTCGACGACATCCGATCCTCGTTTGCTAAGTCAAACGACACCGCTGGTTCTGCTCACACTGCCCTACCCTGTGCTCTGACCTCTTTCTCCCCTCTCTCTCCAGATGAAATCTCGCTTCTTGTGATGGCCGGCCGCCCAACAACCTGCCCGCTTGACCCTATCCCCTCCTCTCTTCTCCAGACCATTTCCGGAGACCTTCTCCCTTACCTCACCTCGCTCATCAACTCATCCCTGACCGCTGGCTCCACGTCCCTTCCGTCTTCAAGAGAGCGAGAGTTGCACCCCTTCTGAAAAAACCTACACTCGATCCCTCCGATGTCAACAACTACAGACCAGTATCCCTTCTTTCTTTTCTCTCCAAAACTCTTGAACGTGCCGTCCTTGGCCAGCTCTCCCGCTATCTCTCTCAGAATGACCTTCTTGATCCAAATCAGTCAGGTTTCAAGACTAGTCATTCAACTGAGACTGCTCTTCTCTGTATCACGGAGGCGCTCCGCACTGCCAAAGCTAACTCTCTCTCCTCTGCTCTCATCCTTCTAGACCTATCGGCTGCCTTCGATACTGTGAACCATCGGATCCTCCTCTCCACCCTCTCCGAGTTGGGCATCTCCCGGCGCGGCCCACGCTTGGATTGCGTCCTACCTGACAGGTCGCTCCTACCAGGTGGCGTGGCGAGAATCTGTCTCCTCGCCACGCGCTCTCACCACTGGTGTCCCCCAGGGCTCTGTTCTAGGCCCTCTCCTATTCTCGCTATACACCAAGTCACTTGGCTCTGTCATAACCTCATGGTCTCTCCTATCATTGCTATGCAGACGACACACAATTAATCTTCTCCTTTCCCCCTTCTGATGACCAGGTGGTGAATCGCATCTCTGCATGTCTGGCAGACATATCAGTGTGGATGACGGATCACCACCTCAAGCTGAACCTCGGCAAGACGGAGCTGCTCTTCCTCCCGGGGAAGGACTGCCCGTTCCATGATCTCACCATCACGGTTGACAACTCCATTGTGTCCTCCTCCCAGAGCGCTAAGAACCTTGGCGTGATCCTGGACAACACCCTGTCGTTCTCAACCAACATCATGGCGGTGGCCCGTTCCTGTAGGTTCATGCTCTACAACATCCGCAGAGTACGACCCTGCCTCACACAGGAAGCGGCGCAGGTCCTAATCCAGGCACTTGTCATCTCCCGTCTGGATTACTGCAACTCGCTGTTGGCTGGGCTCCCTGCCTGTGCCATTAAACCCCTACAACTCATCCAGAACGCCGCAGCCCGTCTGGTGTTCAACCTTCCCAAGTTCTCTCACGTCACCCCGCTCCTCCGCTCTCTCCACTGGCTTCCAGTTGAAGCTCGCATCCGCTACAAGACCATGGTGCTTGCCTACGGAGCTGTGAGGGGAACGGCACCGCAGTACCTCCAGGCTCTGATCAGGCCCTACACCCAAGCAAGGGCACTGCGTTCATCCACCTCTGGCCTGCTCGCCTCCCTACCATTGAGGAAGTACAGTTCCCGCTCAGCCCAGTCAAAACTGTTCGCTGCTCTGGCCCCCCAATGGTGGAACAAACTCCCTCACGACGCCAGGACAGCGGAGTCAATCACCACCTTCCGGAGACACCTGAAACCCCACCTCTTCAAGGAATACCTAGGATAGGATAAGTAATCCTTCTCACCCCCCTTAATGATTTAGATGCACTATTGTAAAGTGGCTGTTCCACTGGATGTCAGAAGGTGAATTCACCAATTTGTAAGTCGCTCTGGATAAGAGCGTCTGCTAAATGACTTAAATGTAAATGTAAATGTAAACAAGTTCATAGTAGGTTGACCCAAGTACGAAAAATGACTATCTGGTACATTGACAAAGTTGATCATAGAGTTACTGGTCCCCTCCCCCCATGTCAAACGCATGGATTCAGGAGGCAGGCGGTACTTCCGGCTTTATGCAACATCACGTAAAGCCAGACATGTTATACACCAATGGTAGTGTCCTGTAATCTTAACTAATTTAAATATTGTAGCGACCCGCACAGACAGCTGTGTGTTATGTGTTAGGCTAGGAGGTGGTTGTGTTGTACTGACCAGTACCCGGTGTTCGCGGGGTCCGACATGTCAATCAACCTGCTATCTGCCAATCACGGGAATGCCTGGAATGTTCTGATGCCGGGCATCCTGGTGGTTGGCGGAGTGGCGTGGAGGGGGGTTGGGCAGGGGGGTGGAGCATTGGAAGTTAAGACCAGGTTCAGCCTTGTTCTCTCTCTCTTACGTCTGGGCTTCCCAAGAGAAGGCCATGATTGGCTTGTGGGTTATCTGTCATCTTTTTGGCGTGTGCTACGGCCCAAACAGTAGCCTGTGTAAAGTTGGTTTAATAAACCGTCAATTCGCAAACTCAAGCCTCTGTCTGGACAATTGTTCATTTATGATCTAGTCAGGTCATTACAATATGTAAATACGCCTTAAAACCGTCATCGCGTGTGCACATCATACAGCTTTGCTTAAAAGATAGCGTCAAGCAGAACATGAAAGCGAGTCAGTCTCCAGTCACAAATATGATCACTTGCAAGTCGACTTTGACACCAATGACCCGTGACTTAACTTGGACTTTAGACTTTTGACTCGATAACCTCCCCAAGCCCAAACGTTAAAAATGATGCTATTAAAAAAAGTGTACAGCGCATCAACTCTCTTTAAGAAGTTCAGATTACAGTTTGAATCGGACAGCAGTCAATCAAATTGTGGCAGCTGAGAAAAAGTTGCGTGTGGCAGTGCAGAGGAATGTCGGTGGATGAATTCAGTCGGACCCTTTGGAAAGATGATACCCCAAATTATTATTTTCAAATATAAATAGTCAACAAAAAAATGGATTGCAACTTGCAAAACATGTGGGAAGAAAATTACAGATGGAGGAGCAACAACTTCCAACTTTGTTCGACATTTGAAGCTGCACAAAGAACGATAAGTCGTGGCTAATATAGCCGACAGCTATATATAACTTTGCTTGTGTAGCATGTAGGCTAACGTAATGTTAAATCAATGAACCTCCACACAGTCAGTCAGTGCGGGAACGTGATCATTGCACCCAAGATTGAGCAACAAATGGCTAGGCAGTTGGTAGCCTAAATCCTGCATGATGTTACTGCAGTTCCTGAAACCATTAACATACGCTAGCCTACTCTAACCACACAGAGAGGGGTGTGTGCGTTGGGTGATGGTGTACAAGCCTCCCTCGCCCGATTGCGATCCTCGATAGTCGATCGCTATGGGGGGTCTTTCTCATGGCTTCCAATGTATTTCCATGGAATTATGTGTATTTGGAAAGTAATAAATATATATATTTTTAAATAAATGTATATAATATACTAACTATTACTCTTGTTAAAAATACGAAATGGTATTACATTTGGTGAAGAGCACATTATGACCTGTTTAGGACTCAAAACTCAAGAGTTTAGGACTTGGGACTTGAGTGCCTAGACTTGAGACTTGTGACTTGTAAAACAATGACTTGGTCCCACCTCTGCTGGTAACTAACCTCTTCATCTGGGTTGTGTCTTTTTACTAGCAAGCTACTTACCAGCATGCCGGAAAAAGCACACTGTGTTGTAACTGAATGCCATAGTGTTCATTTAAAATGGAACTGACAGCCTTTAAGCAACATGAAAACGTATTAAAATCTGTTCATATGCTCCCCAGGAAGAATATTACACTTTTAACCTCGATGCTATGGGGGCGCTATTTCATTTTTGGATGAAAAACGTTCCCGTTTTAAACAAGATATTTTGTCACAAAAAGATGCTCGACTATGCATATAATTGATAGCTTTCGAAAGAAAACACTCTGACGTGTCCAGAACTACCAAGATATTTTCTGTGCGTGCCCTAGAACGTGAGCTTCAGGCAAAACCAAGATGAGACGGCATCCAGGAAATGAGCAGGATTTTTGAGGCTCTGTTTTCCATTGTCTCCTTATATGGCTGTGAATGCGAGAGGAGTGAGTCAACCCTTTCTGTCATTTCCCCAAGGTGTCTGCAGCATTGTGACGTATTTGTAGGCAGATCATTGGAAGATTGACCATAAGAGACCACATTTACCAGGTGTCCGCCCGGTGTCCTGCGCCGAAATTGGTGCGCAAAAGTCAGCTGCCAGTATTTTTCCATGGGATTCAGAGAGGAAAGCAAGCTTCCACGAACGATATATCAATGAAGAGATATGTGAAAAAACACCTTGAGGATTGATTCCAAACAACGTTTGCCATGTTTCGTCGATATTATGTAGTTAATTCGGAAAAAGTTTGACGTTGTAGGTGACTGAATTTTCGGTTCGTTTCGGTAGCCAGACGCAATGTAGAAAACGGAACGATTTCTCCTACACACAGACGCTTTCAGATAAAACTGCGCATTTGGTAGGTAACTGAGAGTCTCCTCATTGAAAACATCAGAAGCTCTTCAAAGGTAAATGATTTTATTTATTTGGTTATCTGGTTTTTTGAAAATGTTGCGTGCTAAATGCTACTCAAAATGCTATGCTAGCTTTGCATACTCTTACACAAATTAGTCCATTTCTATGGTTCAAAAGCATATTTTGAAAATCTGAGATGACAGTGTTGTTAAGAAAAGGCTAAGCTTGAGCAGATAGCATTATTTTCATTTTATTTGCGATTTTCAGAAATGGTTAACGTTGCGTTATGCTAATGAGCCTGAAATAGTCACGATCCCGGATCCGGGATGGGGAGTTCC
>NW_027002215.1:0-6627 GCF_036934945.1 Oncorhynchus masou masou
TGTCACGTAGAGTAGGCCAGAAGGCTAAACTGGATAACCTAACCTCTATCAAAATAAAAAGATGGCGGAACCGCAAAAGTTCTTCTGTGCAAAGGTGTTTATTTACAAGTGATTCCGGAACAAAAAAACAACAGTACTGCCATCAACGTCTACCTTATGGGACAGCTTAAAAACAATGCTGCCCCATCCACAGCTCAATCCAAACTGCCTCTCCAGAGACTGAAAGAGAGGCTCCTTTTGTAGGGCTAGCCCCTCCCCTCAGAACAATTAACCCTAATTAATTAATCAATTAACAATAGAAACCTACATTTTCCATGAACTAAACATACTAAAGGATATACATTGCAACACAGTTTTAAACAATATCCCAACATAACATTTAATACATTACATCACTACTGACAATATCTTTCAATATGCCCATATGCATTTATGAGCCATTTGGGACAGGCACTATAAAGCCAACCCAATTCCCTTAGCTCGGGTCCTTTTCCAGCATACCCGGAAGCTACAGAGATGGAGAGAGAGGAACAGAACAAACAAACAATGCGCTCATCCACAACATTGATAAGTAAAATAATTATTGTATCTCTCAAATATGAACATTGACAAGTGTGAAATGCATGCACCAAGACAGAAGTTAATTTGTGTGTCGACCCACATTGTTAACTTATCTTATAATGGCGCAGGGAGGAGTGATGAATATGTGTGTGCGTTAAAGAACCAAATGCTGCCCGCGGCCAGTGACGGACTTCTACGTCACAGACGTATGCTTAAAGTACTTTGCTTCCTCTTTCAAAATATAATTTGGTGAATCATGGGTGACTGTCATTTGTAACAAGTTTCAGTAAATGTATTTTTGGTAGCACTTCAATGTTGAAGATTAAGAAATAATTTGGTGCATTTTTCCCCCATATTCCATCCAGTTTGCTTTCTTTTCAAAGTATATTACACCTGATCTTTCTTGAAAAAGTTCCTCCATTTGTTCCCCCCTCTAACTTATTTTGAGCCTCTATGGTATAGTTTTTATTGCTGTCGATCTGTTCTGTCAGACATTTTATTTAATTTGTTAGTATGGACTCTTTTGACTGAAATGACTTTTGATTTAACTGAATTGAATTGCATGGCCTCTAAAGGCACATTTAAAAGTGTCCCATATAGTAAGGGGATTTGCTGTACCGATGTTATTTCTGAAAAATTATATTATAATATCTTCTGTCCTAGTAATCATCCAGTAGGCTTTGATTAAATTTCCAATATCCTCGCCCACGTGGAAATTCAGTAAGAGTAATGTACAGTTGAAGTCGGAAGTTTACATACACTTAGGGAGTCATTAAAACTCATTTTTCAACCACTCCACAAATTTCTTGTTAACAAACTATAGTTTTGGCAAGTCGGTTAGGACATCTACTTTGTGCATGACACAAGTAATGTTTCCAACAATTGTTTACAGAAAGATTATTTCACTGTATCACAATTCCAGTGGGTCAGAAGTTTACATACACTAACTTGACTGTGCCTTTAAACAGCTTGGGAAATTCCATAGCTTTAGAAGCTTTTGAAAGGCTAATTTACATCATCTGAGTCAATTGGAGGTGGATCTGTGGATGTATTTCAAGGAATACCTTCAAACTCAGTTCCTCTTTGCTTGACATCATGGGAAAATAAAAAGAAATCAGCCAAGACCTCAGAAAAGAAATTGTAAACCTTCACAAGGCTGGTTCATCCTTGGGAGCAATTTCCAAACGCCTGAAGGTTCCACGTCCATCTGTACAAACAATAGTACGCAAGTATAAACACCATGGGACCACACAGCCGTCATACCGCTCAGGAAGGAGACATGTTCTGTCTCCTAGAGATTAACATACTTTGGTGCGAAAAGTGCAAATCAATCCCAGAACAACAGCAAAGGACCTTGTGAAGATGCTGGAGGAAATGGTTACAAAAGTACAGTGCCTTGCGAAAGTATTCGGCCCCTTGAACTTTGCGACCATTTGCCACATTTCAGGCGTCAAACATAAAGATATAAAACTGTATTTTTTTGTGAAGAATCAACAACAAGTGGGACACAATCTTGAAGTGGAACGACATTTATTGGATATTTCAAACTTTTTTAACAAATCAAAAACTGAAAAATTGGGCGTGCAAAATTATTCAGCCCCCTTAAGTTAATACTTTGTAGCGCCACCTTTTGCTGCGATTACAGCTGTAAGTCACTTGGGGTATGTCTCTATCAGTTTTGCACATCGAGAGACTGAAATTTTTTCCCATTCCTCCTTGCAAAACAGCTCGAGCTCAGTGAGGTTGGATGGAGAGCATTTGTGAACAGCAGTTTTCAGTTCTTTCTACAGATTCTTGATTGGATTCAGGTCTGGACTTTGACTTGGCCATTCTAACATCTGGATATGTTTATTTTTGAACCATTCCATTGTAGATTTTGCTTTATGTTTTGGATCATTGTCTTGTTGGAAGACAAATCTCCGTCCCAGTCTCAGGTCTTTTGCAGACTCCATCAGGTTTTCTTCCAGAATGGTCCTGTATTTGGCTCCATCCATCTTCCCATCAATTTTAACCATCTTCCCTGTCCCTGCTGAAGAAAAGCAGGCCCAGACCATGATGTTGCCACCACCATGTTTGACAGTGAGTGTGGTGCTGTCAGGGTGATGAGCTGTGTTGCTTTACGCCAAACATAACGTTTTGCATTGTTGCCAAAAAGTTCAATTTTGGTTTCATCTGACCAGAGCACCTTCTACATGTTTGGTGTGTCTCCCAGGTGGCTTGTGGCAAACTTTAAACGACACTTTTTATGGATATCTTTAAGAGTCTTAATTTACCGAGGTTAGCTAGCCAGCTATTTGTCGTCCTTAGCGTAGGAAATGCTGCTAGCTAGCTAACTAACAACTAGCCAACCTCTACCGAATTGAACTCCAACTACCCGGTCAACATTCCGCGTCGCTCCACAGGTAGTATCACATTTTCATTTCACTTCATTACAGTACAACGGCTTGATTTTGTTTGATCGTAGCTACAGCTACATAGCTGCTCTTGTATCTAAGACAATTGTGTAGTCTAGAGCGATTTCTCTAGGTTAGCTGGCCAGCTATTGTCGTTCTTTTAACGTAGCTAGCCAGCTAGCCCCCTGAATAGCAGCACTGTAGTAACTATTACAGTACAACGGTTTGTTTTGTTTGATCGAGCTAGCTAGCTACATAGCCGTTTCTTGTATCTAAGACAATTGTGTAGCCTGAGCGATTTTCTAGGTTAGCTGGCCAGCTATTGTCGTTCTTTTAACGTAGCTGGGGGCCATTAGCCCCCCGAATAGCAGCACTGTAGTAACTATTACAGTACAACGGTTTGTTTTGTTTGATCGTAGCTAGCTAGCTACATAGCGATCTTTGTATCTAAGACAATTGTGTAGCCTAGAGCGATTTTCTAGGGTTAGCTAGCCAGCTATTGTCGTTCTTTTAAGGTAACGTAATGCAATCAACCTGCTAGCTAGCCAGCTAGCCCCGAATAGCAGCACTGTAGAAACTATTACACTCGACGGAACGCTTCTGGATTAGTGTAGTGTCAACATCGCAGCCACTACCAGCTAGCCTACTCCAGCAGTACTGTATCATTTCAATCATTTTAGTCAATAAGATTCTTGCTACGTAAGCTTAACTTTCTGAACATTCGAGACGTGTAGTCCACTTGTCATTCCAATCTCCTTTGCATTAGCGTGTTCTTCTGTACCCTGTCAACTATGTGTCTATCTATCCCTGTTCTCTCCTCTCTGCACAGACCATACAAACGCTCCACACACCGCGTGGCCGCCACCCTAATCTGGTGGTCCCAGCGCACGACCCACGTGGAGTTCCTGGTCTCCGGTAGCCTCTGGAACTGCCGATCTGCGTGCCAACAAGGCAGAGTTCATCTCAGCCTATGCCTCCCTCCAGTCCTCGACTTCCTGGCACTGACGGAAACATGGATCACCACAGATAACACTGCTACTCCTACTGCTCTCTTCGTCCGCCCACGTGTTCTCGCACACCCCGAGAGCTTCTGGTCAGCGGGGTGGTGGCACCGATCCTCATCTCTCCCAAGTGGTCATTCTCTTTCTCCCCTTACCCATCTATCTATCGCTCCTTTGAATTCCATGTCACAGTTACCAGCCCTTTCAAGCTTAACATCCTATCATTTATCGCCCTCCAGGTTCCCTCGGAGAGTTCATCAATGAGCTTGATGCCTTGATAAGCTCCTTTCCTGAGGACGGCTCACCTCTCACAGTCCTGGGCGACTTTAACCTCCCCACGTCTACCTTTGACTCATTCCTCTCTGCCTCCTTCTTTCCACTCCTCTCCTTTGACCTCACCTCTCACCTTCCCCCCCCTACTCACAAGGCAGGCAATACGCCGACCTCATCTTTACTAGATGCTGTTCTTCCACTAACCTCATTGCAACTCCCCTCCAAGTCTCCGACCACTACCTTGTATCCTTCCCTACTGGATGGTATCGCGCCGTCCCAACCTTCGCTTCTCTCCCCGCTACTCTCTCCTCTTCCATCCTATCATCTCTTCCTCTGCTCATACCTTCTCCAACCTATCTCCTGATTCTGCCTCCTCAACCCTCCTCTCTTCCTTTCTGCATCCTTTGACTCTCTATGTCCCTATCCTCCAGGCCGGCTCGGTCCTCCCCTCCCGCTCCGTGGCTCGACGACTCATTGCGAGCTCACAGAACAGAGCTCCGGGCAGCCGAGCGGAAATGGAGGAAAACTCGCCCTCCCTGCGGACCTGGCATCCTTTCACTCCCTCCTCTCTACATTTTCCTCCTCTGTCTCTGCTGCTAAAGCCACTTTCTACCACTCTAAATTCCAAGCATCTGCCTCTAACCCTAGGAAGCTCTTTGCCACCTTCTCCTCCCTCCTGAATCCTCCTCCCCCTCCCCCTCCTCCCTCTCTGCAGATGACTTCGTCAACCATTTTGAAAAGAAGGTCGACGACATCCGATCCTCGTTTGCTAAGTCAAACGACACCGCTGGTTCTGCTCACACTGCCCTACCCTGTGCTCTGACCTCTTTCTCCCTCTCTCTCCAGATGAAATCTCGCTCTTGTGACGGCCGGCCGCCCAACAACCTGCCCGCTTGACCCTATCCCCTCCTCTCTTCTCCAGACCATTTCCGGAGACCTTCTCCCTTACCTCACCTCGCTCATCAACTCATCCCTGACCGCTGGCTACGTCCCTTCCGTCTTCAAGAGAGCGAGAGTTGCACCCTTCTGAAAAACCTACACTCGATCCCTCCGATGTCAACAACTACAGACCAGTATCCCTTCTTTCTTTCTCTCCAAAACTCTTGAACGTGCCGTCCTTGGCCAGCTCTCCCGCTATCTCTCTCAGAATGACCTTCTTGATCCAAATCAGTCAGGTTTCAAGACTAGTCATTCAACTGAGACTGCTCTTCTCTGTATCACGGAGGCGCTCCGCACTGCTAAAGCTAACTCTCTCTCCTCTGCTCTCATCCTTCTAGACCTATCGGCTGCCTTCGACACTGTGAACCATCAGATCCTCCTCTCCACCCTCTCCGAGTTGGGCATCTCCGGCGCGGCCCACGCTTGGATTGCGTCCTACCTGACAGGTCGCTCCTACCAGGTGGCGTGGCGAGAATCTGTCTCCCGCCACGCGCTCACCACTGGTGTCCCCCAGGGCTCTGTTCTAGGCCCTCTCCTATTCTCGCTATACACCAAGTCACTTGGCTCTGTCATAACCTCACATGGTCTCTCCTATCATTGCTATGCAGACGACACACAATTAATCTTCTCCTTTCCCCCTTCTGATGACCAGGTGGCGAATCGCATCTCTGCATGTCTGGCAGACATATCAGTGTGGATGACGGATCACCACCTCAAGCTGAACCTCGGCAAGACGGAGCTGCTCTTCCTCCCGGGAAGGACTGCCGCCATCACGGTTGACAACTCCATTGTGTCCTCCTCCCAGAGCGCTAAGAACCTTGGCGGGATCCTGGACAACACCCTGTCGTTCTCAACTAACATCAAGGCGGTGGCCCGTTCCTGTAGGTTCATGCTCTACAACATCCGCAGAGCACACCCTGCCCTCACACAGGAAGCGGCGCAGGTCCTAATCCAGGCACTTGTCATCTCCCCGTCTCCGGGATCTCGCCTCCCTACCATTGAGGAAGTACAGTTCCCGCTCAGCCCAGTCAAAACTGTTCGCTGCTCTGGCCCCCAATGGTGGAACAAACTCCCTCACGACGCCAGGACAGCGGAGTCAATCACCACCTTCCGGAGACACCTGAAACCCCACCTCTTCAAGGAATACCTAGGATAGGATAAGTAATCCTTCTCACCACCCCCCTTAATGATTTAGATGCACTATTGTAAAGTGGCTGTTCCACTGGATGTCAGAAG
This sequence comes from Oncorhynchus masou masou, assembly GCF_036934945.1. NCBI lineage: Eukaryota > Metazoa > Chordata > Actinopteri > Salmoniformes > Salmonidae > Oncorhynchus > Oncorhynchus masou. The sequence continues at coordinate 6,404 of NW_027002215.1, forward strand.
GTGAATTCACCAATTTGTAAGTCGCTCTGGATAAGAGCGTCTGCTAAATGACTTAAATGTAAATTCTTGCCACTTCCATAAAGGCCAATTTGTGCAATATCGACTGATTGTTGTCCTTTGGCCAGAGTCTCCCACCTCAGCTGTAGATCTCTACGTTCTTAAAGTGTCATGGGCCTCTTGGCTGCATCTCTGATCAGTCTTCTCCTTGTATGAGCTGAAAGTTT
>NW_027002216.1:0-6625 GCF_036934945.1 Oncorhynchus masou masou
ACACATACAGTTGGAAGTCAGAAGATTACATAAACAAGTTTTAATGACTCCAACCTAAGTGTATCTACACCTCCACACATTTCGGTCGGTTATCTACTTTGTGCATGACACAAGCCATTTTTCAAACAATTATTTACAGACAGATTATTTCACTTAATCATAATTACACTGGGCCAGAAGTTTACATACACAAAGTTGACTATGCCCTTAAACAGCTTGGAAAATTACAGAAAATTATGTCATGTCTTTAGAAGCTTCTGATAGGCTAATTGACATCATTTGAGTCAATTGGAGGTGTACCTGTGGATGTATTTCAAGGCCTACCTTCAAACATTTTGCATGACATCATTGGAAAATAAAAAATAAAATCAGCCAAGAACCTCAGAAAGAATTGGAGACCTCCACAAGCCTGGTTCATCTTTGGGAGCAATTTCCAAACGCCTGAAGGTACCACATTCAGCTCAGGAAGGGACACGTTCTGTCTCCTAGAGATGAACATACTTTGGTGCGAAAAGTGCAAATCAATCCTAGAACAGCAGCAAAAGACCTTGTGAAGATGCTGGAGCAAACCAGTACAAAAGTATCTATATCCATAGTAAAACGAGTCCTATATCGACATAACCTGAAGGCCGCTCAGCAAGGAAGAAGCCACTGCTCCAAAACCGCCATAAAAAAAGCCAGACTACGGTTTGCAACTGCAATATGGGGACAAAAGATCATACTTTTGGAAAAATGTCCTCTGGTTTGATGAAACAAAAATATAACTGTTTGGCCATAATGCCCATCGTTATGTTTGGAGGAAAAAGGGAGAGGCTTGCAAGCCGAAGAACACCATCCCAACCGTGAAACACGGGGTGGCAGCATCATGTTGTGGGGGTGCTTTGCTGCTGGAGGGACTGGTGCACTTCACAAAATAGATGGCATCATGAGGAGGGACTATTATGTGGATATATTGAAGCAACATCTCAAGACATCAGCCAGGAAGTTAAACATTCGCAAATGGGGTCTTCCAAATGGACAATGACCCCAAGCATACTTCCAAAGTTGTGGCAAAATGGCTTAAGGACAACAAAGTCAAGGTATTGGAGTGGCCATCACAAAGCCCTGATCTCAATCCCATAGAAAATTTGCGGGCAGAACTGAAAAGCGTGTGTGCGATAAGGAGGCCCACAAACCTGACTCAATTACACCAGCTCTGTCAGGAGGAATGGGCCAAAATTCACCCAACTTATTGTGGGAAACTTGTGGAAGGCTACCCGAAACATTTGACCCAAGTTAAACAAGTTAAAGGCAATGCTACCAAATACTAATTGAGTATGTAAACTTCTGATCCACTGGGAATGTGATGAATGAAATAAAAACTGAAATAAATCACTACTATTATTCTAACATTTCACATTCTTAAAATAAAGTGGTAATCCTTACTTGTCAGGACCCGGTTACGAACCTGGATCTCCGGAGTGAGAAACAGTCACTTAACCAACTGAGCCACGAATAGTCAGCAGAACCCAGAAGATGAGGCAGACACAGCAGTACTTAAGACGGTGTATTTAATAAAGTGAAAAGGAGAAGTCCTTCAATACAAAAAATGGCAAATCCAAAAGGTGGTAGGAATAGCACAAAAAAGCCTCAAGAGATACTCGAAAACAAAAACAGAATTCCACAAGAGCATCCACCGGAATCGACAAGAATACACAGAACACTAGGGCTGGGTGCTAACATACAAACACAGAGCACAGAACTGAGGGAAACTAAGGGTTTAAATACAATCATCAGGGTAAACGAGGCACAGGTGCAAATAATAATGGGGAACAAGGGAAAAAACATAAGGTCAAAAAGCACAATGGGGGCATCTAGTGACCAAAACCCGGAACAACCCTGGCCAAATCCTGACAGAATCCCCCCCCTAGGAACGGCTCCTGACGTTCCTACCAGCTCTCTCAGGGTGGAGGGCCCTGAACTGACGAATGAGGTCAGGGTCCAGGATGTCTTTGGCAGGAACCCAGGAGCGCTCCCTCGGGACCGTAGCCTTCCCAGTCCACCAGATACTGCCAGGATCCGCTGCACCCGGCGGGAATCCAGTATCCGATGGACGGTATAAGCCGGCTGGCCTCCAATGACACGAGGCGGAGGGGGAGGTCTGTCTGCCGGGACAAGGGGAGAAAAACAACAGGTTTTAACAATGAAATGTGAAATGTGGGATTAATCTTAAGGGATCTGGGTAAGTGTAGGCGATAAGAAACTGGGTTAACTCTCCTGGCAACCTTGAAGGGACCAATGTGGCTTAGGACAGCTTGCGAGACTCCACCCGTAGAGGTAAGTCTCTTAGGAGAATTTGGGCTCTCTGGGCCGGCGCAGGGTAGGCCCGACGAGACGTCTGTTGGCTTGTTGGGCCTCTGTGAGGAACGCATAAGACAAGACGGGTCTTCCTCCACATAAGCCGACAGCGTCTGACGAACTTCAAGGCTGAAGGCACTCTGACTTCTGCCTCCTGGATCGGGAACAATGGAGGAGCATAGCCAAACTGACACTCGTAAGTGGGACATACCAGTGGAGGGAGGAGCGCAGGTGTTGTGCGCGTATTCGGCCCAAATAATAAAGGATGACCATGGGACGGGTTGTCACGAGCCATACATCGGAGGGTGGTTTCCAGCTCTTGATTCATCCTCTCTGTTTGGCCGTTGGACTCCGGATGGTACCCTGAAGATAGACTGGCAGAAGCCCCATGAGTTGGCATAAGGCCTTCCAAAACCTTGAGGCGAACTGGGGACCTCTGTCAGAAACCATATCTTGAGGAATGCCGAAGACTCGGAACACATGATTAATTACCAACTCAGCCGTTTCCCTTGGCAGAAGGTAACTTAGTCAGAGGGACGAACCTGGCCGCCTTTGAAAACCTGTCGATTATGACTAGGATAGTAGTATTGCCATGGGATGGAGGAAGTCCAGTAATAAAGTCCAATGAGATATGGGACCAGGGTCTGTGGGGAACAGGTAAAGGGTGAAGGAGTCCTTGAGGGCGGAGGTGAGAAGATTTGCCCTGGCAGCACACGGGACAGGCATTGACGAAAGTGGCAACGTCTTCTCTTATGGTAGGCCACCAGAACTCCAAGGTGCGACCTACGCCCGGATGACAGGTGAGGCGAGAGGAGTGCCCCCACAGAAGGACCTGAGTCCTCACTGCCTTGGGGACAAACAACCGATTGGCAGGACCTCCTTTCGGGTCCGGTTCGCTAGCTTGAGCACGTCTCACGGTATCCTCAACTTGCCACGAGATAGGAGCCACAATCTTAGCAGCAGGAAGGACAGGCATGTCCGTGTCATCTCGAATGGCAGGCGCGTGAACTCGGACAGGGCATCCGCTTGAGATTCTTGACCCGGGCCAATAGGTGAGGATAAACTGGAATCGATTGAAGAAAAGAGACCATCTAGCTTGTCTAGAGTTCAACCGCTGCCTGCTGGATATACTCCAGATTTTTGTGGTCCGTAAGCACTTGAAACAGGTGAGAAGCCCCTCGAGCCAGTGTCTCCATTCCTTCAATGCCATCTTAACCGCTAGGAGTTCACGATCCCCCACATCGTAGTTCCTCTCAGCGGGGGTAAGCCGGTGTGAGAAGAAAGCGCACATGATGAAGCTTCTTGTCTTCACCCCTCTGAGACAGGACAGCTCCAACACCAACCTCTGATGCGTCTACCTCCACCACAAATGGTTCATCCGTGAGTAGGTAGTATCAGGATGGGAGCAGAGAGAACGCTGCTTGAGTCCTTGGAAGGCCGTCTCAGCTTCTCTTCCCCACAAAAACCTTGCAATGCCACCCTTGGTTAAAGCTGAGAGAGGGGTTGCCACCAAGCTGAAGTTCTTGATGAACTTGCGGTAAAAGTTTGTGAAGCCCAGGAAACGCTGAACTTCCTTAACGGATTTGGGGGTGGGCCAATCCGCTACCGCCCCTACCTTCCTGGGGTCCATTTGGACTCGACCGGTTCCACTACAAATCCCAGGAATTGTACTCGGGATGAATGGAATTCACATTTTTCCGGCTTAACGTACAGATGGCTGTCCAGGAGGCATTTGAGTACTTGTCTGACATGCTTAGTGTGTTCTTGAAGGAGCTCGAAAAGATGAGGATGTCATCCAAGTAAACGAACACAAATATGTTAAGCATATCCCTAAGCACATCGTTTATGAGCGCTTGGAACACCGCTGGGACGTTGGTCAGGCCGAAGGGCATCACCAAGTATTCATAGTGACCAGTAGGCGTGTTGAAAGCGGTCTTCCACTCGTCACCAGGTCTGATCCGCACAAGATGGTATGCGTTCCGCAGGTCAAGCTTAGTGAAAACAACTGCTTCCTGGAGCAGCTCGAAGGCTGTGGCCATAAGGGGTAGCGGGTAACGGTTACGGACGGTTATGGCATTGAGTCCCCGGTAGTCGATGCAAGGAAGTAATCCACCGTCTTTCTTGGCCACAAAGAAAAACCCTGCTCCCGCCGGGAGGTGGATGGACGCATGAGGCCTGCTTCCAGAGCGTCCTTGATGTAGGTATCCATAGCAGCTCGTTCGGGTGGAGATAGGGAAAAGATCCGGCCCTGGGGGGCAAGTGCCCGGAAACAGGTCGATGGGGCAATCGTAAGGTCTATGGGGTGGTAGCATGGTGGCCCTCTGTTTGCTAAACACCAGTTTGAGGTCATGGTAACACTCGGGAACTCGGGTCAGGTCGATGGATTCTAAAGACTCGGGAGTAGAACTCGGGGAATTCTGGAAAATACAAGTAGCTTGGCACGTAGGACCCCACTGCTTGATAGTGCCCACAGACCAGTCGATGTGAGGGTTATGGCTGTGAAGCCAGGGGTATCCAAGGACGAGAGGGAACTCGGAACAGGAGATCAAATGAAAGTTCATCAATTCCTGGTGTTGTGAAACTGAAAGTCGCAAGGAGGTAGTGACATGAGTGACAAGTCCAGATCCCAAAGGGCTTCCATCCAATGTAGTGACCCTCATGGGTTCACTTAGAGGTTCAGAGGGAACGCCATTCTCCTTCGCCCAGACACCATCCATGAAGTTACTTGCAGCTCCAGAGTCTACCAAGGCTTGAAGGTGAAGCTTGTGGTTGTCCCAGGAGAGGGTGGCTGGAATGAGCAGACGGGAGTTGGACGGATGGGAGGAGGTTATGTTTCCCGTTACAGTTCCCCCCGGTCTGTACGGGACAGAGCGTTTCCTGGAGCCCGGGACACGTGGAACGGAAATGGCCCGGTTTGCCGCAATATAGACAGCGTCGCTCCTCATCCGGCGGTCTCTCTCAGCCTGGGAGATGCGTCCAATCTGCATGGGTTCCGATGGAGCCAGCGAGGATAAAGGTGGGGACTCGGAGCTGGGACTGATAGGGGCTAGAGGTCTACGGTTGAGTTCTCTCTCTCAGACGCTGGTCAATGCGTGAGGCCAACTTGATCAGGGACTCGAGATTGTCCGGTGGTTCCCGAGTGGCCAGTTCATCTTGGATAGTGTCGGAAAGGCCTTTCAGAAAGCACACCGTGAGCGCTGTTGTTCCAGCCACTTGCTGCTGCCACCGTGCGGAACTGGATGGCATAGTCCGTCACGCTGCGCCAACCTTGGTGGAGAGTCAGGAGCTGTTTGGCTGAGTCAGAACCACTGCTTGGGCCTTGAAACACTCGTTTGAATTCCTCAGCAAAGGCAGAGTAGCTGGCACAGCAGGAACTATGGGCATCCCACACAGCAGTAGCCCAGGCCAGGGCTTTTTCCGACAGCAGGGTGATGATATAAGCGATCTTAGACCGGTCGGTGGGAAACGACGAGGGTTGTAGCTCAAAGGAGAGAGAACATTGGGTGAGAAACCCTTTACAAGCACTTGGATCACCTGAGAACTGTTGGGGAGGTGGAAGACGAGGTTCAGCCAGGGGGTTAACTGCCATGGGTACGTGAATCTGAGGTACTGGGACGGGAACTGTTGCCGGGGTAAGACGATCAGATATTTGCTTAATGGAAGTCAGCATCTCCGACAGAAGATGAGAATGTCTAGCCATTAAGGCCTCTTGCTGAACCAGGGCGGCTTCGTGGCGTTGGACAGTCTCCTGGTGGTGGGACAGCATGGCAAAAGGTCCTGGGAACTGGCTGCCTCTGGGTTCATTTTTGGCTCTGTGTTTCTGTCAGGACCCGGTTACGAACCTGGGTCTCCGGAGTGAGAAACAGTCACTTAACCAACTGAGCCACGAATAGTCAGCAGAACCCAGAAGATGAGGCAGACACAGCAGTACTTAAGACGGTGTATTTAATAAAGTGAAAAGGAGAAGTCCTTCAATACAAAAAATGGCAAATCCAAAAGGTGGTAGGAATAGCACAAAAAAGCCTCAAGAGATACTCGAAAACAAAAACAGAATTCCACAAGAGCATCCACCGGAATCGACAAGAATACACAGAACACTAGGGCTGGGTGCTAACATACAAACACAGAGCACAGAACTGAGGAAACTAAGGGTTTAAATACAATCAGGGGAAACGAGGCACAGGTGCAAATAATAATGGGGAACAAGGAAAAAACATAAGGTCAAAAAGCACAATGGGGGCATCTAGTGACCAAAACCCGGAACAACCCTGGCCAAATCCTGACATTA
>NW_027002217.1:0-6622 GCF_036934945.1 Oncorhynchus masou masou
ACCGGTTTCCGGTTCCGGGTTGGAGCGAGCGGTCGCATCTACACTTCGGTCCGCAGGTAGTATAACTTTTCATTACATTTTCATTACATTTCATTATAGTACAACGGTTTGATTTGTCTAATCTTAGCAATTTCTTCTTAGCTAGCTACATAGCCGTCTTTGTATCAAAGATAATTGCGTAATTATTGTATTTCGTCGTCCTAACGTAGTCTACACTGCTATCTGCCCAGCAGCTAGCTAACGTCCACTAGCACTGTAGAAACTATTACACTCAACTGAACGACTCGATTAGTGTAGTGTTAGCTAGCTACATAGTTGTCTTTGCTGTGTTCGTATCCAAGATAATTGTGTAGTTTAGAGTGTGTAGACTTAGAGTGATTATCTTAATTTACCGAGGTTAGCTAGCCAGCTATTTGTCGTCCTTAACGTAGGAGACACTGCTAGCTAGCTAGCCAACAGCTAGCCAACGTCTTCCGAACTGAACTTCAACAACCCGGTCAACATTCCGCCTCGCTCCACAGGTAGTATCACATTTTCATTTCACTTCATTACAGTACAACGGTTTGATTTGTTTGATCGTAGCTAGCTAGCTACATAGCCGTCTTTGTATGTAAGACAATTGAGTAGTCTGGAGCGATTTTCTAGGTTAGCTAGCCAGCTATTGTCGTTCTTTTAACGTAACGTTACGTAATCAACACTGATAGTTAGCCAGCTAGCCCCCGAATAGCAGCACTGTAGAAACTATTACACTCGACGGAACGACTTGATTAGTGTAGTGTCAACAACGCAGCCACTGCCAGCTAGCCTACAAAGTCAACAACGTAGCCACTGCCAGCTAGCCTACTCCAGCAGTACTGTATCATTTCAATCATTTTAGTCAATAAGATTCTTGCTACGTAAGCTTAACTTTCTGAACATGCGAGACGTGTAGTCCACTTGTCATTCCAATCTCCTTTGCATTAGCGTAGCCTCTTCTGTAGCCTGTCAACTATGTGTCTATCTATCCCTGTTCTCTCCTCTCTGCACAGACCATACAAACGCTCCACACCGCGTGGCCGCGGCCACCCTAATCTGGTGGTCCCAGCGCGCACGACCCACGTGGAGTTCCTGGTCTCCGGTAGCCTCTGGAACTGCCGATCTGCGGCCAACAAGGCAGAGTTCATCTCAGCCTATGCCTCCCTCCAGTCCCTCGACTTCTTGGCACTGACGGAAACATGGATCACCACAGACAACACTGCTACTCCTACTGCTCTCTCTTCGTCCGCCCACGTGTTCTCGCACACCCCGAGAGCTTCTGGTCAGCGGGGTGGTGGCACCGGGATCCTCATCTCTCCCAAGTGGGTCATTCTCTCTTTCTCCCCTTACCCATCTGTCTATCGCCTCCTTTGAATTCCATGCTGTCACAGTTTCCAGGCCCTTTCAAGCTTAACATCCTTATCATTTATCGCCCTCCAGGTTCCCTCGGAGAGTTCATCAATGAGCTTGATGCCTTGATAAGCTCCTTTCCTGAGGACGGCTCACCTCTCACAGTCCTGGGCGACTTTAACCTCCCCACGTCTACCTTTGACTCATTCCTCTCTGCCTCCTTCTTTCCACTCCTCTCCTCTTTTGACCTCACCCTCTCACCTTCCCCCTACTCACAAGGCAGGCAATACGCTCGACCTCATCTTTACTAGATGCTGTTCTTCCACTAACCTCATTGCAACTCCCCTCCAAGTCTCCGACCACTACCTTGTATCCTTTTCCCTCTCGCTCTCATCCAACACTTCCCACACTGCCCCTACTCGGATGGTATCGCGCCGTCCCAACCTTCGCTCTCTCTCCCCCGCTACTCTCTCCTCTTCCATCCTATCATCTCTTCCCTCTGCTCATACCTTCTCCAACCTATCTCCTGATTCTGCCTCCTCAACCCTCCTCTCTTCCCTTTCTGCATCCTTTGACTCTCTATGTCCCCTATCCTCCAGGCCGGCTCGGTCCTCCCCTCCCGCTTTGTGGCTCGACGACTCATTGCGGCTCACAAGAACAGTGCTCCGGGCAGCCGAGCGGAAATGGAGGAAAACTTCATACTTCCCTGCGGACCTGGCATCCCTTTCTCACTCCCCTCCCTCTCTACATTTTCCTCCTCTGTCTCTGCTGCTAAAGCCACTTTCTTCCACTCTAAATTCCAAGCATCTGCCTCCCAACCCTAGGAAGCTCTTTACCACCTTCTCCTCCCTCCTGAATCCTCCTCCTCCTCCCCTCTCTGCAGATGGCTTCCGTCAGCCATTTGAAAAAGAAGGTCGATGACATCCGATCCTCGTTTTGCTAAGTCAACGACACCGCTAGTTCTGCTCACTGCCTACCCTGTGCTCTGACCTCTTTCTCCCCTCTCTCTCCAGATGAAATCTACCCTTCTTGTGACGGCCGGCCGCCCAACAACCTTCCAGCCGGCTATCCCCTCCTCTCTTCTCCAGACCATTTCCGGAGACCTTCTCCCCTACCTCACCTCGCTCATCAACTCATCCCTGACCTTGGCTACGTCCCTTCCGTCTTCAAAGAGGAAAGCGAGTTGCACCCCTTCTGAAAAAACCTACACTCGATCCCTCGATGTCAGCAACTACGAGACCAGTATCCCTTCTTTCTTTTCTCTCCAAAACTCTTGAGCGTGCCGTCCTTGGCCCAGCTCTCCGCTATCTCTCAGAATGACCTTCTTGATCAAATCAGTCAGGTTTCAAGACTAGTCATTCAACTGAGACTGCTCTTCTCTGTATCACGGAGCGCTCCGCACTGCTAAGCTAACTCTCTCTCCTCTGCTCTCATCCTTCTAACCTATCGGCTGCCTTCGACACTGTGAACCATCAGATCCTCCTCTCCACCCTCTCGAGTTGGGCATCTCCGGCGCGGCCCACGCTTGGATTGCGTCCTACCTGACAGGTCGCTCCTACCAGGTGGCGTGGCGAGAATCTGTCTCCTCGCCACGCGCTCTCACCACTGGTGTCCCCCAGGGCTCTGTTCTAGGCCCTCTCCTATTCCCGCTATACACCAAGTCACTTGGCTCTGTCATAACCTCACATGGTCTCTCCTATCATTGCTATGCAGACGACACACAATTAATCTTCTCCTTTCCCCCTTCTGATGACCAGGTGGCGGCATCTCTGCATGTCTGGCAGACATATCAGTGTGGACAGGGATCCACCACCTCAAGCTGAACCTCGGCAAGACGGGCTGCTCTTCCTCCCGGGGAAGGACTGCCCGTTCCATGATCTCGCCATCACGGTTGACAACTCCATTGTGTCCTCCTCCCAGAGCGCTAAGAACCTTGGCGTGATCCTGGACAACACCCTGTCGTTCTCAACTAACATCAAGGCGGTGGCCCACGTTCCTGTAGGTTCATGCTCTACAACATCCGCAGAGTACGACCCTGCCTCACACAGGACGGGCGCAGGTCTAATCTAGGCACTTGTCATCTCCCGTCTGGATTACTGCAACTCGCTGTTGGCTGGGCTCCCTGCCTGTGCCATTAAACCCCTACAACTCATCAGAACGCCGCAGCCCGTCTGGTGTTCAACCTTCCCAAGTTCTCTCCCGTCACCCCGCTCCTCCGCTCTCTCCACTGGCTTCCAGTTGAAGCTCGCATCCGCTACAAGACCATGGTGGCCTACGGGCTGTGAGGGGAACGGCACCGCAGTACCAGGCTCTGATCAGGCCCTACACCCAAACAAGGGCACTGCGTTCATCCACCTCTGGCCTGCTCGCCTCCCTACCACTGAGGAAGTACAGTTCCAGCTCAGCCCAGTCAAAACTGTTCGCTGCTCTGGCCCCCCAATGGTGGAACAAACTCCTCACGACGCCAGGACAGCGGAGTCAATCACCACCTTCCGGAGACACCTGAAACCCCACCTCTTCAAATACCTAGGATAGGTTAAAGTAATCCTTCTCACCCCCCTTAAATGATTTAGATGCACTATTGTAAAGTGGCTGTTCCACTGATGTCAGAAGGTGAATTCACCAATTTGTAAGTCGCTCTGGATAAGAGCATCTGCTAAATGACTTAAATGTAAAATGTAAATGTAAATTTAAAGACCCTTGCTCCCTTCGGTCTCAACGTAGACTTTGATCTTGTGATTATTGTGATTTGGCTGTTGTAAATGTTTGTATGCTTATGTAGCCAAATTGTATCTATGATAAAATGCGCTATCCATGTATGCTATTTTAATATATGAGAATTAACCAATGATATTAGGCCACACCCGGCCGTGATTACAGACACCTGTGTGTGACCTTTGACACTATATAAATGAGTCACCCCGCAGTGTTTGTCATTATACTCTGATGATGACAGCTTGTCTGTTGGACATAAACGTTTTTGCATCTGAGCTCCTAGTGTGGTGCTTTCCTTCATTGTTTTAAGTGTTCCACTCCACTAGCCGGCACCTCGCCTAAATAGGTGTGCGTTTCCTTCGCCTCCAGATAAGGTTAGTTTAATCTCATAATCATTCATCCTAGAGAGTCGATTTGATAAAAAACAGTCTTAACTTTGAATGATAAGTCAGAGACACGACAATTGTAAAGCCTTAGTTATTTTGTTGCTTTGACAAAGTCATTTCTGACGAGACGCATTCAGTTGAACAACTGACTAGGTTTCCCCCTTTTCCTTTATTATTTATGTGATTAGTGATTCATTTACTGTCCCCATTTTAAGGTCAACTCTGTGACGTGAGCTAAACTCTCGTTTTAAGGTCTCAGCGATATGATGTAGATACTGAAAGTAAACAGCTTAGTGGGTCAATTCTCACAACCTCAAAGCTCAACCTCTCCGCTCTTTTGATGCCCTGGCTACCACGCTGTACACAGTGTGAAGTGTACCCGTGCACATGCCCAGATACTGTGTGAGTGAGGTGTTGCATCTCGCTCATCTCAATATCTCTGTTGCTGCTCTCTGGCAACATCATTTTACTGAGTCTACCTTTTAATATTTAATTAAACTATTCCTTTTTAAATCGTTTTTTCAAAGAAACATTAAACATCTAGTTAAATCATTTAAAAGCAGATGAGCTGGTTCTCTTCTTGCCCATTTTGTGGTGTTTTGTGGTGGAAAGCTGAGCAGATTGAGAATAACGTGTTACCTATAGATAGACAGGATAGAAATGTTTTAACAATAAATACAACATTTTGAAGTTTGCATTCAATTCCTACTCCTTTTGCACACAACAAGCTTCCACTCTCCCCGCTCTCACAAGGGGATTCATGGATTATTTAAGAAGAAATCATCAACTCTGTTACTTTATTTGACACTTACTAGGCATTTGTTATATTACTTTCTTTATTTAACCTCTTGAGATGGGAAAACACATTTTTTATTACGCGAATATGTGCTATTTATGACAAAATCGAGTAATTTATATCAATTTACACTTTTCAATAGGCACCAAATTGGTGGAACGACCCAGATGCTGGGCAGAGAGACATTCAAGTCTTTCAGACTAGAACGCTGACCTCTATTTTACCTTAGGATGCAGGAATGACAGGCCAATGTTGAGAGAGTTTGAAGCTGCCTTTATTATATGGTTTAAACTGTTCTCTGTTATTAACATTAGATGTTGGAGTCAGTATCATTTCAGCATTAATGAGAACTATGACCTTGTAGATTCAACTCAATATTAGGAAGGTGCTCTTAATGTTTTGTACACTCAGTGTAGCGCAGTGTCATGCCACAGCATGTTTCACATTCTGCATCAGTGATCAGAATAGAGGATGCAGTTCTGTCAACGTCCACCAGAGGAGGACATAGGACCACCAATAATGGCACAAGATATACCTACATTAAAGCAAGCACGGTGGCGCTAGTCAGACCACTGATTTCAATCCCATCTAGTCTCGCGGAGCCATCCTTCTGTCCACCCAGAAAAAATGGATAGTTTCATGTCTGCTATCTCTAGTTGGCAGAGTCATTCACCAGGGACGTGTTCTCGCTCTGACACAATTTACAGGAAGTGATGTCTGCTCCCTTTCTCCCCCAGCACACATGCTTCCTTCTCCCCTCCTCCTCTCCTTAATTATAGCTTCATGTAAATTTAGAGGTTATTTTATCTCCTCTCAGAACTGTGTGGGGGGAGGGGGGGTGGACTGAAACTGAGGGTGTGTCCCGAAAGGCATTATATTCCCTTTATAGTGCACTCTTCTTAAGGGTCCAGTTGGTTCTGGTCAACAGTAGTACACTACCAAGGGAATAGGGAGACATTTGGGACACATCCTGAGCAACTCATCATTTTGTTGGTCCTGTGTAGAACTAGTATAGGATATTAAACTCCAGTTATGATTTGATGGAGGTAGAATATGAGTCAGTGATGAAGACAGGGCCTCATGTAGAGCAATGAAAATAGCTGGTGATTGGTTAACTTCAGAGCCCCCTCCCTCTGGTACTCCCTGTCTGTCTCCTTATAGGTGGGTCCTGCAGCCTCTCCTCTCCTCACACTCCAACCCTGCTCATCTCTCGGCTGGACAGTAAGGGCCGTTCACACCACACACTGACAACATGCTGGGGACACTCTGCACTCTCTTCACTGCTCTAACATGAAAGGAATTGACTGTATGTTCAATCTGAATCCCCAAAATGCAATACCAGTTTAGTATTAATTTCGGA
>NW_027002218.1:0-6621 GCF_036934945.1 Oncorhynchus masou masou
GATTGGTCGGGCTGGATTTAATGCCCGGGGTGTAGTGGGGAAGAAGTCCGGCGCAGGAAGCAGAGCGTTCAGGGTAGCGCTTACTTTTAACGCACCACAACGGTGAACAGACGCCAACCCATAACAAATGCCCCAAACACTGCTTCCTGCGCCGGACTTCTTCACCACTACACCCCGGGCGTTACACTCCAGCAAAAACCCAAACACACGGACAACCGTGACATACAGCCGTGTACACATGTACATCGGAATAATCCCGCACAACCAGCAGGCGGGCCGGCTGGTAAATAAAGCCCAACCAATCAGCCTAAACTAAACACAGGTGAAACCAATAAACAGAAAAGGGGAAAAAAGGGATCAGTGGCAGCTAGTAGGCCGGTGACGACGACCGCCGAGCGCCACCCAAACAGGAAGGGGAGCCACCTTCGGTAGGAGTCGTGACACTGGATGTCTAGCAACCCAAAGTTTGAGTGTTTGAATCTCATCACAAATAACTTTAGCATTTTAGCTACTTTGGGACTACTTAGCATGTTCGCTAACCCTAACACTAACCTTAATCCTTTAACTGAACCACTAACTCCTAACCTTAACCCTAACCCCTAGCTTAGCTAACATTAGCCACCTAGCTAATGTTAGCCACAACAAATAGGAATTTGTAACATATCATGTGCTTTTCAAATTAGTAACAAATTGTATGAATTGTAATATATATTGTAATTCACAACATATCATACGAAATGGATGATGGACTTAACTAGGCAAGTCAGTTAAGTACAAATTCTTATTTTCAGTAACAGCCTTGTTCAGGGGTAGAACTACAGAGAACTACAGATTTTTACCTTGGCAGCTCAGGGATTCAATCTTGCAACCTTTCGGATACTAGTCCAACGCTCTAACCACTAGGCTACCTGCCACTCCAATACATACCATGGGAAACATAACATATCTGTCACGCCCTGGTCTATATTTATTATGTTATCTTCATGTATTGGGTCAGGCCAGGGTGTGACATGGGTTTATTTGCAGTGTGTTTCGTCTTGGGGTTGTGTGGGGTGTATAGATTAGTCTATGGCTGCCTGAGGCGGTTCTCAATCAGAGTCAGGTGATTATCTTTGTCTCTGATTGGGAACCATATTTAGGTAGCCTGGGTTTCACTGTGTGTTTGTGGGTGATTGTTCCTGTCTCTGTATTTGTTGCACCAGTCAGGGCTGTTTCGGTTTTCGACGTTTGTTGTTTTGTATTGTTCGTGTTCTTCATCATTAAAGATGTATCGAACGAACCACGTTGCATTTTGGTCCGATCCTTGTTCCACCTCTTCTTCAGAGGAGGAGTTAGAAGAAACACGTTACAGAATCACCCACCACAAACGGACCAAGCAACGTGTTAACAGGCAGGAGCCACAGGAGAAGCAACAAAGACAGCAACAGCGGCGCAATGAGGAAAGGACATGGGAACAGGTTCTTGGACTACACTACGTGGGAAGAAATAGACAGGTGGGCGGCCGACCCAGGAGGAGTGCCCGAGCCCGCCTGGGATTCGCTGGAGCAGTGCGAAGAGGGATTTAGAAAAATGGATTTGTTGAAGCAAGCACGGCGGCGCGATAAGAAGCCCGGGACTAAGCCCCAAAAATGTATTGGGGGGGGCTAACAGGGAGTATGGCTACGCCAGGTAGGAGACCTGCGCAAACTCCCTGTGCTTACCGGGGGGCTAGAGAGACCGGGCAGGCACCGTGTTATGCTGTGGTGCGCACGGTGTCTCCAGTGTGGGTGCATAGCCCGGTGCGTTCTATTCCAGCTCCGCGTATCGGCCGGGCTAGATTGAGCGTCGAGCCAAATGCCATGAAGCCGGCTCTACGCATCTGGTCCCCAATGCGTCTCCTTGGGCCAGCTTACATGGCACCAGCCTTACGCTCGGTATCCCCGTTTTGCCTGCATAACCCAGTGCGGGCTATTCCACCATGCCGCACTGGCAGAGCGACCGGGAGTATTCAACCAGGTAAGGTTGGGCAGGCTCGGTGCTCAAGAGCTCGAGTGCGCCTGCACGGTCCGGTCTACCCAGTACCACCTCCACACCCCAGCCCTCCGGTGGCAACTCCCCGCACCAGGCTTCCTGTGCGTTTCCTCGGCCCAGTACCACCAGTGCCAGCACCACGCATCAGACCTACTGTGCGCCTCGCCTCTCCAGCACTGCCGGAGCCTTCCTCCTCTCCTGTGCTGCTGGAGCCTCCCGCCTGTTTAGCGCTGCCAGAGCCTTCCGCCTCTACAGCGTTGCCGGAGTCTCCTGCCCGTTTAGTGCAGCTAGAGCTGCCAGTCTGCATGGAACAGCCAGAGCTGCCAGTCTGCATGGAGCAGCCAGAGCTGCCAGTCTGCATGGAGCTGCCAGTCTGCATGGAGCTGCCAGTCTGCAAGGAGCTGCCAGTCTGCAAGGAGCTGCCAGTCTGCAAGGAGCTGCCAGTCTGCAAGGAGCTGCCAGAGCTGTTAGTCTGCATGGAGCAGCCAGAGCTGTCAGTCTGCAAGAAGCCGCCAGAGCTGTCAATCTGCATGGAGCAGCCAGAGCCGCCAGTCAGCATGGAGCAGCCAGAGCCGCCAGTCAGCGTGGAGCAGCCAGAGCCGTCAGTCTGCCAGGATCCGCCAGTCAGCCAGACTCTTCCAGATCTGCCAGTCAGCCAGACTCTTCCAGATCTGCCAGTCAGCCAGACTCTTCCAGATCTGCCAGTCAGCCAGACTCTTCCAGATCTGCCAGTCAGCCAGACTCTTCCAGATCTGCCAGTCAGCCAGACTCTTCCAGATCTGCCAGTCAGCCAGACTCTTCCAGATCTGCCAGTCAGCCAGACTCTTCCAGATCTGCCAGTCAGCCAGACTCTTCCAGATCTGCCAGTCAGCCAGACTCTTCCAGATCCGCCAGTCAGCCAGACTCTTCCAGATCTGCCAGTCAGCCAGACTCTTCCAGATCCGCCAGTCAACCAGACTCTTCCAGATCTGCCAGTCAACCAGACTCTTCCAGATCTGCTAGTCAACCAGACTCTTCCAGATCTGCTAGTCAACCAGACTCTTCCAGATCTGCTAGTCAACCAGACTCTTCCAGATCCGCCAGTCAGCCAGGATCTGCCAGAACTGCCAGCCAGCCAGGATCTGCCGGATTCAACTACCTGGCTGGGCTTCCTCTCAGTGCTGGGCTTCCTCTCAGTGCTGGGCTTCCTCTCAGTGCTGGGCTTCCTCTGTCCCGAGCTGCCCCTCTGTCCCGAGCTGCCCCTCTGTCCCGAGCTGCCCCTCAGTCCAGTGGGGTTCTGGGTGAGGACTACTAGGCCATGGTCGGCGGCGAGAGTGGACAATCCTAGGATGCGAGGACGGGGGACTAAGACATTCATAGAGTGGGTTCCACGTCCCGAGCCGGAGCCGCCACCATGGACAGACGCCCACCCGGACCCTCCCTATTGTTTTTGTTGTGTGTCCGGGAGTCCGCACCTTAGGGGGGGGTTCTGTCACGCCCTGGTCTATATTTATGATGTTATCTTCATGTATTGGGTCAGGCCAGCGTGTGACATGGGTTTATTTGTAGTGTGTTTCGTCTTGGGGTTGTGTGGGTGTAGAGGGTGCAGTCTATGGCTGCCTGAGGCGGTTCTCAATCAGGTCAGGTGGTTATCTTTGTCTCTGATTGGAATATATTTAGGTAGCCCTGGGTTTCCCTGTGTGTTTGTGGGTGATTGTTCCTGTCTCTGTGTTTGTTGCACCAGTCAGGGCTGTTTGAGTTTTTCGACGTTTGTTGTTTTGTATTGTTCGTGTTCTTCATCATTAAAGATGTATGAACGAACCACGTTGCATTTTGGTCCGATCCTTGTTCCACCTCTTCTTCAGAGGAGGAGTTAGAAGAAACCCCGTTACAATATCATACTAACTGGCATGTCCCAGATTTACATTTACATTGTTAGGTCTACCCCTAAGCCCAAAGTTTATTCTTAGCCATTGGCATCTGATACCGTTTGAAACGCCATAGACACTGATGCATGTAAAAGCGCCAAAGTAATCCCATATGAGTTGTTGACCCCAACCCTGTCAGAGGTCCTCTTTTGGACGTTATTTCTATTATGTCAGTGATGTGATGTCAATCTTATGACTCCAGTTATGTTCTCATTTTTGTTTTATCGATCAAAAAGTAGACCAGGCCTAGCACATTAATAAAATTTAAAAAATAATGAGGTTCCATAAATCTAGCGCTACCAACAAAGTTGAGTTAGCCAAGGTGTGTTTTAACAATATAATTGAAGGAGAGACTATGACAAAAATCCATAGTGAAACATTTGGGTTAGTTGACATAAGCATGATTGCTTTGTAATTGCAAACAAAAAATATTTAGCAATCCTCTTTGAAATCATGACGTACAGTAGCCTACATGCACATAGTTTATATTTACACATTGTTTGTTGTAGTCAAATGAGAGCCGTATCATTTGGCTGGGTTGTTGCATGTACAGTTGAAGTCAGAAGTTTACATACACTTAGGTTGGAGTCATTAAAACTCGTTTTTTCAACCACTCCACAAATTTCTCTGTGCCTTTTTAATAAACTGCTACAAAACCGCCATTAAAAAAAAGCCAGACTACGGTTTGCAACTGCAAGAGATCGTACTTTTTTGGAGAAATGTCCTCTGGTCTGATGAAGTATGGGCAGAACTGAAAAGGTGTGTGAGCAAGAGGCCTACAATCTGACTCAGTTACACCAGGTCTGTCAGGAGGAATGGGCCAAAATTCACCCAACTTATTGTGGGAAGCTTATGGAAGGCTAACTGAAACGTTTGACCCAAGTAAGCAATTTAATGACAATGCTACCAAATACTAATTGAGTGTATGTAAACGTCTGACCCACTGGGAATGTGATGAAAGAAATAAAAGCTGAAATAAATCATTCTCTCTACTATTATTCTGACATTTCACATTTTTAAAATAAAGTGGTGATCCTAACTGACCTAACACAGGGAATTTTTACTTGGATTAAATGTTGGGAATTGTGAAAAACTGAGTTTATGTAACGGCGTTCTTCTTTAGTTGAAAGAGAGTCGGACCGAAATGCAGCGTGTAAGTTACTCATGTTTAATAGTGAAGACAAACGAACGAACTATACACGAATAACTAAAAATACAAAACAACAAACAGAACGTGAAACCAATTACAGCCTGACTGGTGCACACTACACAGAGACAGGAACAATCACCCACGAAATACAAGGCGAAAACCAGGCTACCTAAATACGGTTCCCAATCAGCGACAACGAGAATCACCTGACTCTGATTGAGAACCGCCTCAGGCAGCCAACCTATTAAACACACACACACCCCTAATCAACTACAATCCCAAACACTACAAACCCCAATACGAAAATACAATACATAATAACCCCATGTCACACCCTGGTCTGACTAACTAATAAACTAAAACACAAAATACTAAGACCAAGGCGTGACAGTTTAAATGTATTTGGCTAAGGTGTATGTAAACTTCCAACTTCAACTGTACGTTATAGTCTATGTAAGCTAGGCTAGGGGTTAGGGTTAAGGTTAGGAGCTAAGGAGGACCGAGCATGCCCCCATTCTCCTCGACAGGGCAGTAGTGGAGCAAATTGAGAGCTTCAAGTTCCTTGGTGTCACCAACAAACTAACATGGTCCAAGCACACGACAAAACCTATTCCCCCTCAGGATACTGAAAAGATTTGGCATCGTCCTCAGATCCACAAAAGGTTTTACAGCTGCACCATCAAGAGCATCCTGACGGGTTGTATCACTGCCTGGTATGACAACTGCTCGGCCTCTGACCGCAAGGCAGAGGGTAATGCATACGGCCCAGTACATCACCGGGGTCAAGCTTCCTGCCATCCAGGACCTCTATACCAGGCGGTGTCAGAGGGAGGCCCGAAAAATAGTCAAAGACTCCAGTCACCCTAGTCATAGACTGTTCTCTCTGCTACCACACAGCAAGCGGTACTGGAGTGCCAAGTCTAGGTCCAAGAGGCTTCTAAACAGCTTTTACCCCCAATCCATAAGACTCCTGAACAGCTAATCAAATGGCTACCCAGATTATTTGCACCCCCTTCCTCTACTGCTGCTACTCTCTGTTAGTATCTATGCATAGACACTTTTATAACCCTACCTGTATGTACATAATTACCTCACTTACCTCGACACCGGTGCCCCCACACATTGACTCTGTACCTGTACCCCCTGTATTTATTGTTATTTACTGCTGCTCTTGAATTATTTGTTTTTCTTATCTCTTACTTTTTGGGGGTATTTTCTTAAAACTACATTGTTGGTTAATGACTTTTAAGTTATCTTTTCACTCTAAGGTCTACACCTGTTTTATTCGGCGCATGTGACAAATAAAATGTGATTTGATTAGATGTAGTTAATTATTTTACCGCATTCAACAGCGGTTCCTAGCAGAGAGATAGTAACATTCACCCTGGAGGGCACTCGCATGCTAGGCTTGGTGCAATACACACACCAGGGATTATTATTCTTCATAAAATGCGCAAATTAATCATTAGATGAGGTTATAACCAACCCACGATTTGGAAACGAGTTGTCTCCAATACCTTGGCAACGAGTTATGTCGTCTAGTCTACTTTTTTT
>NW_027002219.1:0-6620 GCF_036934945.1 Oncorhynchus masou masou
TAGTGATATAAATAAACTAGTACTATAAACTAGTCCTATTAATAATCTAGTACTACAAATTAGGATTGCAATAAACTAGTACAATACGCCAGACTAGTACTATAAATAAACTAGTACAATAAATAAACTAGTACTATAAATGAAGTAGTACTATACATAAACTAGCACTATAAACTAGTACTATAATAATGTAGGACTATAAATTAATTAAGTACTACATATGAACTATTTAATAAATGAAGTAGTACATATACATAAACTAGTACCATAAATGAAGTAGTCCTATAAATTAACTAGTCCTATAAATGATAGTCCTATAAATTAGTACTATAAATGAAGTAATACTAAACATGAACTAGTACTATAAATAAAGTTGGACTATGGATAAACTAGTACTATAAACAAACCAGTACTACAAATGAAGTAGTACTATAAATTAAGTAGTACTATATGAAAATCAAGTGCTATTCTATTATTTATTTTTATTTTTAATTTACGCTTTGTTTAACTTGGCAAGTCATTTAAGAACAAATTCTTATTTACAATGACGGACTAGGAACAGTGGGTTAACTGCCTTGTTCAAGGGCAGAATGACAGATTTAAACCTTGTTGGCTCGGGGATTTCGGCCCAACGCTTCTTAACCACTAGGCTCTCGCAAATAAAAGTACTATTGAAGTTACTATAAATAAGGGCTATAAATCCTTTAAACGAAGCAGTACTAACATAAATTAAGTAGTACTATAAATAAAGTAGTACTAGGCTAGCAGTACTATAAATGGAGTAGTGCTATAAATAAAGCAGTAGATAAATGGAGTAGCTATAATTAAAGTAGTACTTTAAATGAAGCAGTACTATAAATAAAGCAGTACTATAAATGAGGTAGTACTATAAATAAAGTAGTACATAAATAAAGCAGTACTATAAAGTACTATAAATAAAGCAGTACTATAAATATGGTTAAACAGTTATAAATGAAGCAGTACTATAAATAAAGCAGTACTATAAATAAGGTAGTACTATAAATAAAGCAGTACTATAAATAAAGCAGTACTATAAATAAAGCAGTACTATCAATAAAGCAGTACTATAAATAAAGCAGTACTATAAATGGAGTAGTACTTTAAAGCAGTACGATAAATAAAGCAGTACTATAAATAAAGCAGTACTATAAATAAAGCAGTACTATCAATAAAGCAGTACTATAAATAAACTAGTACTATAAAAAAAGTTGTACTATAAATAAAGCAGTACTATAAATGGAGTAGTACTATAAAGTAGCACTATAAATAAACTAGTACTATAAATTAAGTAGTAATTTTAAATACAGTAGTACTATAAATTAAATAGTACTATAAATAAACTAGTACTATAAACAAGTACTATAAACTTGTACTAGAAATGAAGTAGTACTAGAAATAACTAGTACTATACACAAACTAGTATAATGTATAAATTAGTACTATACATAAACGAGTACTATATAAACTAGTATTAGAAATATTCTAGGACTATACATGAAGTAGTACTATAAACAAACTAATACTACTACCATGATATAGGGAGGATGAAGAAACAGAGAATTTCAGGAAAGAAGGAGGAAATAGAGGATAGGACAGAGAGAGAGAGAGAGAAAAAGAGAGAGAGACAGAGAGAGGAAGAGAGACAGAGAGACAGAGAAAGAGAGAGAGGCAGAGAGAGAGGCAGAGAGAGAGGCAGAGAGAGAGAGGCAGAGAGAGAGACAGAGAGAGAGAGGCAGAGAGAGAGAAATAGAGAAAGAGAGAGATACAGCGAGAAAGAGAGAGAGAGAGAGAGAGAGAGAGAGAGGAGAGAGAGAGAGGGCCAGAGAGGGAGAAACAGAGAAAGAGAGAGAGAGAGAAACAGAGAAAGAGAGGGGGAAAGAGAGAGAGATACATAGAGAGAGATACACAGAGAGAGAGGGAGAGAGAGAGAGAGAGAGAGAGAGAGAGAGAGGGAGAGAGAGAGGGAGAGCGAGAGAGAGAGGGAGAGAAGAGAGAGAGAGGGGGGGAGAGAGAGAGGGAGAGAGAGACAGAGAGAGAGGGACAGAGAGGAGAGAGAGAGAGAGAGAGAGAGAGGGAGAGCGAGAGAGAGGGGGAGAGGGAGGAGAGAGAGTGAGAGAGGGGAGAGAGAAAGAGGGGGAGAGAGAGGGAGAGAGAGAGAGAGAGAGAGAGAGAGAGAGAGAGAGAGAGAGAGAGAGGGGGAGAGAGGGAGAGAGAGAGAGAGGGAGAGAGAGAGAGGGGGGGGAGAGGGAGAGAAACCAAGCTATGTTCCATTCACCAACATAGAGATTAATTCAATAAATTGATGAAGCAGTTCCATAACAAGAGTCTATAGGACTGTTCTACTGTAGAGTCTGTATCTTTACAGGACTGTTCTACCTGTATCTTACCAGAGTCTACAGGACTGTTTCTAGAGTCTGTATCTATAGAGAGTCTGTATCTTACCCAGAGTCTATAGGACTGTTCTACTGTAGAGTCTGTATCTATAGAGTCAGTCTGTATCTTACCCAGAGTCTATAGGACTGTTCTACTGTAGAGTCTGTATCTATAGAGTCAGTCTATCTATAGAGTCAGTTCTATCTTACCCAGAGTCTATAGGACTGATGTAGAGTCTGTATCTTACCCAGAGTCTATAGGACTGTTCTACTGTAGAGTCTGTATCTATAGAGTCAGTCTGTATCTTACCCAGAGTCTATAGGACTGTTCTACTGTAGAGTCTGTATCTTATACTGTAGAGTCTGTATCTATAGAGTCAGTCAGGACTGTTCTAGTCTATAGACTGTATCTATAGAGTCAGTCTGTATCTTACCCAGAGTCTATAGGACTGTTCTACTGTAGAGTCTGTATCTATAGAGTCAGTCTGTATCTTACCCAGAGTCTATAGGACTGTTCTACTGTAGAGTCTGTATCTATAGAGTCAGTCTGTATCTTACCCAGAGTCTATAGGACTGTTCTATTGTAGAGTCTATATCTACACAGAGTCAGACTGTTCTACTGAGAGTCTGTATCTTACCCAGAGTCTATAGGACTGTTCTACTGTAGAGTCTGTATCTATAGAGTCACCTAGAGTCTATAGGACTGAGACAGAGTCTGTATCTATAGAGTCAGTATCTAGAGTATCTGTATCTTACCCAGAGTCTACAGGACTGTTCTACTGTAGAGTCTAGAGTCTATAGGACTGTTCTATGTAGAGTCTGTATCTATAGAGTCAGTCTGTATCTTACCCAGAGTCTATAGGACTGTTCTACTGTAGAGTCTGTATCTATAGAGTCAGTCTGTATCTTACCCAGAGTCTACAGGACTGTTCTACTGTAGAGTCTGTATCTATAGAATCAGTCTGTATCTTACCCAGAGTCTATAGGACTGTTCTACTGTATAGTCTGTATCTATAGAGTCAGTCTGTATCTATAGAGTCAGTCTGTATCTTACCCAGAGTCTACAGGACTGTTCTACTGTAGAGTCTGTATCTATAGAATCAGTCTGTATCTTACCCAGAGTCTACAGGACTGTTCTACTGTAGAATCTGTATCTATAGAGTCAGTCTGTATCTATAGAATCAGTCTGTATCTTACCCAGAGTCTACAGGACTGTTCTACTGTAGAGTCTGTATCTATAGAATCAGTCTGTATCTTACCTAGAGTCTATAGGACTGTTCTACTGTAGAGTCTGTATCTATAGAGTCAGTCTGTATCTTACCTAGAGTCTACAGGACTGTTTCTGTACTGTAGAGTCTGTATCTTACCCAGAGTCTACAGGACTGTTCTAGAGTCTGTATCTATAGAATCAGTCTGTATCTTACCCAGAGTCTATAGGACTGTTCTACTGTAGAGTCTGTATCTTACCCAGAGTCTACAGGACTGTTCTACTGTAGAGTCTGTATCTATAGAATCAGTCTGTATCTTACCCAGAGTCTATAGGACTGTTCTACTGTAGAGTCTGTATCTTAGGACCTGTATCTTATAGAGTCAGTCTGTTCCAGAGTCTACAGTCAGTCTGTATCTTACCCAGAGTCTATAGGACTGTTCTACTGTAGAGTCTGTATCTTACCCAGAGTCTATAGACTGTTCTACTGTAGAGTCTGTATCTTACCCAGAGTCTATAGGACTGTTCTACTGTAGAGTCTGTATCTATAGAGTCAGTCTGTATCTTACCCAGAGTCTATAGGACTGTTCTACTGTAGAGTCTGTATCTATAGAGTCAGTCTGTATCTATAGAGTCAGTCTGTATCTTACCCAGAGTCTATAGGACTGTTCTACTGTAGAGTCTGTATCTTACCCAGAGTCTATAGGACTGTTCTACTGTAGAGTCTGTATCTTACCCAGAGTCTACAGGACTGTTCTACTGTAGAGTCTGTATCTATAGAGTCAGTCTGTATCTTACCCAGAGTCTATAGGACTGTTCTACTGTAGAGTCTGTATCTATAGAGTCAGTCTGTATCTTACCCAGAGTCTATAGGACTGTTCTACTGTAGAGTCTGTATCTATAGAGTCAGTCTGTATCTATAGAGTCAGTCTGTATCTTACCCAGAGTCTATAGGACTGTTCTACTGTAGAGTCTGTATCTTACCCAGAGTCTATAGGACTGTTCTACTGTAGAGTCTGTATCTATAGAGTCAGTCTGTATCTTACCCAGAGTCTATAGACTGACTGTCTGTATCTATAGAGTCAGTCTGTATCTATAGAGTCAGTCTGTATCTTACCCAGAGTCTATAGGACTGTTCTACTGTAGAGTCTGTATCTTACCCAGAGTCTACAGGACTGTTCTACTGTAGAGTCTGTATCTATAGAGTCAGTCTGTATCTTACCCAGAGTCTATAGGACTGTTCTACTGTAGAGTCTGTATCTTACCCAGAGTCTACAGGACTGTTCTACTGTAGAGTCTGTATCTAGAATAGTCTGTATCTTACCCAGAGTCTATAGGACTGTTCTACTGTAGAGTCTGTATCTATAGAGTCAGTCTGTATCTTACCCAGAGTCTATAGGACTGTTCTACTGTAGAGTCTGTATCTTACAGTCTGAGTCTATAGGACTGTTCTACTGTAGAGTCTGTATCTTACCCAGAGTCTATAGGACTGTTCTACTGTAGAGTCTGTATCTATAGAGTCAGTCTGTATCTTACCCAGAGTCTATAGGACTGTTCTACTGTAGAGTCTGTATCTATAGAGTCAGTCTGTATCTTACCCAGAGTCTACAGGACTGTTCTACTGTAGAGTCTGTATCTATAGAGTCAGTCTTACCCAGAGTCTATAGGACTGTTCTACTGTAGAGTCTGTATCTGTATCTTACCCAGAGTCTATAGGACTGTTCTACTGTAGAGTCTGTATCTTACCCAGAGTCTACAGGACTGTTCTACTGTAGAGTCTGTATCTATAGAATCAGTCTGTATCTATAACCAACAAGAATCTAACTAACAAGTCTAGGACTGTTCCAGTGTAAGAGTCTGTATGAGTCTGTATCTAGTAGAGTATCGAGTCTGTATCTTACCCAGAGTCTATAGGACTGTTCTACTGTAGAGTCATGTATTCTAAGGATGCAGTCTGTATCTTATAGAGTACAGGACTGTTCTACTGCATATGAGTGTATCTATAGAGTCAGTAACTGTATCTTACCCAGAGTCTAAAGGACTATCTACTGTACAGTCTGTATCTTCCCAGAGTCTATAGGACTGTTCTACTGTAGAGTCTGTATCTTACCCAGAGTCTACAGGACTGTTCTACTGTGGTCTGTAGAGTCTGTATGCAGAGATAGAAGACTGTTCTACTGTCAGTCTGTATCTCTAACCAGTCTGTATGTGACAAATAAAATTTGATTTGATTTACCCAGAGTCTATAGGACTGTTCTACTGTAGAGTCTGTATCTATAGAGTCAGTCTGTATCTTACCCAGAGTCTATAGGACTGTTCTACTGTAGAGTCTGTATCTTACCCAGAGTCTACAGGACTGTTCTACTGTAGAGTCTGTATCTTACCCAGAGTCTATAGGACTGTTCTACTGTAGAGTCTGTATCTATAGAGTCAGTCTGTATCTTACCCAGAGTCTATAAGACTGTTCTACTGTAGAGTCTGTATCTACCCCAGAGTCTAGGACTGTACAGTCTGTATCTTACCCAGAGTCTACAGGACTGTTCTACTGTAGAGTCTGTATCTATAGAATCAGTCTGTATCTTACCCAGAGTCTATAGGACTGTTCTACTGTAGAGTCTGTATCTATAGAGTCAGTCTGTATCTATAGAATCAGTCTGTATCTTACCCAGAGTCTATAGGACTGTTCTACTGTAGAGTCTGTATCTACCCAGAGACTATAGGTCTGTTTCTTACCCAGAGTCTACAGGACTGTATCTTGTAGAGTCTGTGTTCTATAGTAGAGTCTGTATCTATAGAGTCAGTCTGTATCTTACCCAGAGTCTACAGGACTGTTCTACTGTAGAGTCTGTATCTATAGAGTCAGTCTGTATCTTACCCAGAGTATATAGGACTGTTCTACTGTAGAGTCTGTATCTATAGAGTCAGTCTGTATCTTACCCAGAGTCTACAGGACTGTTCTACTGTAGAGTCTATATCTTACCCAGAGACTATAGGACTGTTCTACTGTAGAGTCTGTATCT
>NW_027002220.1:0-6620 GCF_036934945.1 Oncorhynchus masou masou
GTGTGTCTGTGTGTGTGTGTAGGCAGGACCAGAATACCTAACCCAAGACCTCACCTAGCTAGGTAGGTAGGTAGGTGTGTGTGTGTGGTGTGTGCGTGTATGTGTGTGCGTGTGTGTGTGTGTGTGTGTGTGTGTGTGTGTGTGTGTGTGTGTGTGTGTGTGTGTGTGTGTGTGTGTGTGTGTGTGTGTGTGTGTGTGTGTGTGTGTGTGTCTGTGTGTGCTTAGGCAGGATCAGAATACCTAACTCAAGACCTTCTCCTAGCATATAGGTGTGTGTGTGTGTATGTGTGTGTGTGTGTGTGTCTCACAATGCCTCCTCATGCATGTCAAACAAATGTCCGTCAAGGGAGAAACATTCCACAGCTTTATTCAGAGGTAACTTGATCCTAATGTTCACTAAGTGTATATCATTATTCCCTCCTCAAATCTTATTTCAAAACAGCACCTATTTCCAATTGTTAGATGAATTATGTTAGATCAGATAATAACAACAGTTATGAATGTTTAGTTACAGTATGTCTGATTTAAACATAAAATCTGGTGCAAACCTACTGACCATCGACGTAAAAACAACAACAAAGGAAGTAGTATACGCTATATAAGTGTTTCCCAACAGTACATATTTTTGTTGTGGCCCCAGAAAAGGAGCACTCTAAAAAGGAACATGATCAGGTTCCCCTCAACTAGTATAAGCAAACAAAACACTGAAAAACGGACATTCTCTATTTCCTGTTGAGGACACAATGGCATTCCTGCTTTGAATGAGAGTCCCCTTCTTTTTTTCTTTTTTTTCGGTAGTGGCAGTCCCACTCCTCACGTCTTTGTTTTGTTTATTGGAAAAATAGATATAGAGAGGAGAGAGTGTGTTCAAATAGTGGTCGTATATGTGTTCTGGATGCAGTGGCTTAGACCACCGTTAGACCGCTACACTATACACTATGAGTTCTCTTACAATGATAAAAGCTTTGGGACGTAGTGAAAAGTGCTATATAAATGCAATGCAATCCAATTGTATCATCTATGAGTTTCACCTAAATAAATAAACATTATTATACAGTATATTGCTATTGTATTTATTACAGACACTCTCCCTCTTTAAATATGTCTGTAAAATACTGTATTAAATACTCTCAACCTTTGAAATAAAGCCTACCCCTTGAATACTTTTTGAATATTTTCTACCTGAATGCCAGTAGCAAGTACTTCTTTCTAACTTTTGTCATGATGTCAAATATTGTTATATTGTGTAGAATTTCTGGGATAATAACCAATAGTGAACCAGGAATAAGCAGTTGTTTGAATGGAGAGTGTATGGATGTGCCTGGCACTCTGACAGTAAATAAGTAACTATAGTTTCAAACACAATTTTTTAACATGTTCCATTTTTCAATATTTCCTCTCGAGGAATTAAATTCCTTCAAATATAAAGGCATTATTTCTGTAGTGCTGCAGATATTTCAGAATTTTAGATGTACCTTTTTTACTTTAGACCTGTTATGTACTTGAGTGAAGACCCAAAAGCGGTTTTAACAGAAAACAGAGTTCTTTAATGAAAAACAGGAATGGCATAAATCCTCTTCCAACGTTGTCAATGGAACAAAAAGAACGTTAGTATAGTGCAGGATGCACCTGCCAGGCAGACTCCGACAGGATAGGACAAGGTGGAAGCAAACGAGACGACAGCTTGCTTCTGGCATCAAAAACACAAACAAGAATCAGACACTGAAAGTAGCAGGAACAGAGAGAGAAATAGAGACCTAATCAGAGGGGGAAGAGAGAACAGGTGGGAAAGAGTGAATGAGCTAGTTAGGGGAGATGTAGAACAGCTGAAGAATGAGAGACAGAGAAGGTAACCTAAAAAGACCAGCAGAGAGAGACAGAGTGAAGAGAAAGGACAGGAACAGACATAACAAGACATGACAGTACCCCCCCACTTCACCGAGCGCTCCTGGCGCACTCGAGGAGGAAACCTGGCGGCAACGGAGGAAATCATCGATCAGCGAACGGTCCAGCACGTCCCGAGAGGGAACCCAACTCCTCTCCTCAGGACCGTACCCTCCCAATCCACTAGGTACTGATGACCACGGCCCCGAGGGCGCATGTCCAAAATCTTACGAACCCTGTAGATGGGTGCGCCTCGACAAGGATGGGGGGGAGGGACGAGTGGGGCGCGAAGAACGGGCTTAACACAGGAGACATGGAAGACCGGGTGAACGCGACGAAGATAGCGCTGGAGAAGAAGTCGCACTGCGACAGGATTAATGACCTGAGAAATACGGAACGGACCAATGAACCGCGGGGCCAACTTGCGAGAAGCTGTCTTAAGGGGAAGGTTCTGAGTGGAGAGCCATACTCTCTGACCGCAACAATATCTAGGACTCTTGGTCCTACGCTTATTAGCGGCCCTCACAGTCTGCGCCCTATTACGGCAAAGTGCCGACCTGACCCCCTTCCAGGTGCGCTCGCAACGCTGGACAAAAGCCTGAGCGGAGGGGACGCAGGACTCAAGTGAGCTGAGATGAGAACAGCGGAGGCTGGTACCCGAGGCTACTCTGAAAAGGAGATAGACCGTAGCAGACGAGGGAAGCGGGTTGTGGGCGACTCGCCCAGGGGAGCTGTTCTTGACCAAGACGCAGGGTTGCGAAAAGAAAAGACTTGCGAAATGCGACCAACAGTCTGGATTGGCCCGCTCGGCTTGACCGTTAGACTGGGGATGAAAGCCGGACGAGAGACTGACGGAAGCCCCAATCAAACGGCAAAACTCCCTCCAAAATTGAGACGTGAACTGCGGGCCTCTGTCGGAAACGACGTCAGACGGAAGGCCATGAATTCGGAAAACATTCTCGATAATGACCTGAGCCGTCTCCTTAGCAGAAGGAGCGGAAGCGAGAGGAATGAAATGAGCCGCCTTTTAGAGAATCTATCGACAACCGTAAGAATAACTGTCTTCCCATGATGAAGGCAGTCCGGGTGATGAAATCTAAAGCGATGAGACCACGGTCGAGAGGGAATGGGAAGCGGTCTGAGACGGCCGGCAGGAGGAGAGTTCCCAGATTTAGTCTGCGCGCAGACCGAACAAGCGGCGACAAATCGACGCGCGTCACGTTCCCGAGTGGGCCACCAGAAACGCTGGCGAATGGAAGCGAGCGCACTCCGAACGCCGGGGTGGCCGGCTAACTTGGCAGAGTGGGCCCACTGAAGAACGGCCGGACGAGTAGGAACGGGAACGAACAGAAGGTTCCTAGGACAAGCTCGCGGCGACGGAGTGTGAGCGAGTGCTTGCTTTACCTGCCTCTCAATTCCCCAGACAGTCAACTCCGACAACACGCCCCTTCAGGGAGAATCCCCTCGGGGTCGGTGGAGACCTCAGAAGAACTGAAGAGACGAGATAAAGCATCAGGCTTGGTGTTTTTGAGCCCGGACGATAAGAAATAACAAACTCGAAACGAGCGAAAAACAGAGCCCAACGAGCCTGACGCGCATTAAGTCGTTTGGCTGAACGGATGTACTCAAGGTTCCTATGGTCAGTCCAAACGACAAAAGGAACGGTCGCCCCTCCAACCACTGTCGCCATTCGCCTAGGGCTAAGCGGATGGCGAGCAGTTCGCGATTACCAACATCATAGTTACGTTCTGACGGCGATAAGCGATGAGAGAAAAACGCGCAAGGATGGACCTTGCCGTCAGAGAGAGAGCGCTGAGAAAGAATGGCTCCCACGCCCACCTCTGACGCTGTCAACCTCAACAACAAACTGACTAGAGATGTCAGGTGTAACAAGAATAGGTGCGGATGTAAAACGATTCTTAAGAAGATCAAAAGCTCCCTGGGCGGAAACGGACCACTTAAAGCACGTCTTAACAGAAGTAAGGGCTGTGAGGGAGCTGCCACCTGACCGAAATTACGGATGAAACGACGATAGAAATTAGCGAAGCCCAGAAAGCGCTGCAGCTCGACGCGTGACTTAGGAACGGGCCAATCAATGACAGCCTGGACCTTAGCGGGATCCATCTTAATGCCCTCAGCGGAAATAACGGAACCGAGAAAAGGGACAGAGGCGGCATGAAAAGTGCACTTCTCAGCCTTCACATAAAGACAGTTCTCCAAAAGGCGCTGGAGGACGCGTCGCACGTGCTGAACATGAATCGAGAGAGACGGTGAAAAAATCAGGATATCGTCCATGTAAACGAAAACAAAAATGTTCAGCATGTCTCTCAGGACGTCGTTAACTAGTGCCTGAAAGACAGCTGGAGCGTTAACGAGGCCGAAAGGAAGAACCCGGTATTCAAAGTGCCCTAACGGAGTGTTAAACGCCGTCTTCCACTCGTCCCCTCCCTGATGCGCACGAGATGGTAGGCGTTACGAAGGTCCAATTTGGTGAAAAACCTGGCTCCCTGCAGGATCTCGAAGGCTGAAGACATAAGAGGAAGCGGATAACGCATTCTTAACTGTTATGTCATTCAGCCCTCGATAATCCACGCATGGGCGCAGGGACCCGCCCTTCTTCTGAACAAAAAAACCCCGCTCCGGCGGGAGAGGAGGAGGAGACTATGGTACCGGCGGCCGAGCGAAACCGACAAATAATCCTCGAGAGCCTTACGTTCGGGAGCCGACAGAGAGTATAATCTACCCCGGGGGGGAGAAGTTCCCGGAAGGAGATCAATACTACAGTCATACGACCGGTGTGGAGGGAGAGAAGTGGCCTTGGAACGACTGAACACCGTGCGCAGATCGTGATACTCCTCCGGCACCCCTGTCAAATCGCCAGGCTCCTCCTGTGAAGAAGAGACAGAGGAAACAGGAGGGATAGCAGACATTAAACAGGTCACATGACAAGAAACATTCCAGGATAGGATAGTATTACTAGACCAATTAATAGAAGGGTTATGGCGCACTAGCCAGGGATGACCCAAAACAACAGGTGTAAAAGGTGAACGAAAAATTAAAAAAGAAATGGTTTCGCTATGATTACCAGAGACAGTGAGGGTTAAAGGCAGCGTCTCACGCTGAATCTTGGGGAGAGAACTACCATCTAAAGCGAACAAGGCCGTGGGCTCCCTAACTGTCTGAGAGGAATGTCATGTTCCCGAGCCCAGGTCTCGGCTCCATAAAACAGCCCTCCGCCCCAGAGTCTATCAAGGCACTGCAGGAAGCAGATGAACCGGGCCAGCGGAGATGGACCGGAAAGGTAGTGCGTGATCCAGAAGGAGAGGCCTGAGAAGTTGCGCTCACCAGTAGCCCTCCTCTTACTGATGAGCTCTGGCTTTTACTGGACATGAGGTGACAAAATGACCAGCGGAGCCGCAGTAGAGACAGAGGCGATTGGTGATTCTCCGTTCCTTCTCCTTGGCCGAGATGCGGATACCCCCCAGCTGCATAGGCTCAGCATCCGAGCCGGCGGAGGAGGGTGGCAGTGATGCGGCAGGTGGCAGTGATGTGGAGAGGGGAGCAACGGAGAACGCGAGCTCCTTTCCACGAGCTCGGCGACGAAGATCAAACCGTCGCTTCTATGCGAATAGCGAGAGCTATTAAGGAGTCCAGACTGGAAGGAACCTCCCGGGAGAGGATCTCATCCTTAACCTCGACGAGGAGACCCTCCAGAAAACGAGCGAGCAAAGCCGGCTCGTTCCAGTCACTAGAGGCAGCGAGAGTGCGAAACTCAATAGAATAATCCGTTATGGATCGATTCCCCTGACATAGGGAAGACAGGGCCCTGGAAGCCTCCTCCCCAAAAACAGAACGGTCAAAAACCCGTATCATCTCCTCCTTAAAGTCCTGATACTGGTTAATACACTCAGCCCTCGCCTCCCAGATTGCCGTGCCCCACTCACGCGCCCGGTCCGGTAAGGAGAGAAATGACGTAGGCGATGCGGGCTGCGCTCCTGGAGTAAGTGTTGGCTGGAGAGAGAACACCACATCACACTGAGTGAGGAATGAGCGGCACTCAGTGGGCTCCCCAGAGTAACACGGCGGGTTGTTGATCCTGGGCTCCGGAGACTCGGAAACCCTGAAGTGGGCGGTGGATCGAGGTGGAGTTGGTGAACCTGTCTTGTGAGGTCGGAGACTTGGACGGCCAGGGTCTCAACGGCATGTCGAGCAGCAGACAATTCCTCCTCGTGTCTGCCTAGCATCGCCCCCTGGATCTCGACGGCGGAGGAAAAGGGTCCGGAGCCGCTGGGTCCATTCTTGGTCTGATTCTTCTGTTATGTACTTGAGTGAAGACCCAAAAGCGGTTTTAACAGAAAACAGAGTTCTTTAATGAAAACAGGAATGGCATAAATCCTCTTCCAACGTTGTCAATGGAACAAAAAGAACGTTAGTATAGTGCAGGATGCACCTGCCAGGCAGACTCCGACAGGATAGGACAAGGTGGAAGCAAACGAGACCGATCGGCTTGCTTCTGGCATCAAAAACACAAACAAGAATCAGACACTGAAAGTAGCAGGAACAGAGAGAGAAATAGAGACCTAATCAGAGGGGGAAGAGAGAACAGGTGGGAAAGAGTGAATGAGCTAGTTAGGGGAGATGTAGAACAGCTGAAGAATGAGAGACAGAGAAGGCAACCTTAAAAAGACCAGCAGAGAGAGACAGAGTGAAGAGAAAGGACAGGAACAGACATAACA
>NW_027002221.1:0-6619 GCF_036934945.1 Oncorhynchus masou masou
CATTTACATTACATTTAAGTCATTTAGCAGACGCTCTTATCCAGAGCGACTTACAAATTGGTGAATTCACCTTCTGACATCCAGTGGAACAGCCACTTTACAATAGTGCATCTAAATCATTAAGGGGGAGGGGGGGTGAGAAGGATTACTTATCCTATCCTAGGTATTCCTTGAAGAGGTGGGGTTTCAGGTGTCTCCGGAAGGTGGTGATTGACTCCGCTGTCCTGGCGTCGTGAGGGAGTTTGTTCCACCATTGGGGGGCCAGAGCAGCGAACAGTTTTGACTGGGCTGAGCGGGAACTGTACTTCCTCAGTGGTAGGGAGGCGAGCAGGCCAGAGGTGGATGAACGCAGTGCCCTTGTTTGGGTGTAGGGCCTGATCAGAGCCTGGAGGTACTGCGGTGCCGTTCCCCTCACAGCTCCGTAGGCAAGCACCATGGTCTTGTAGCGGATGCGAGCTTCAACTGGAAGCCAGTGGAGAGAGCGGAGGAGCGGGGTGACGTAGGGGTTTGATGGCACAGGCAGGGAGCCCAGCCAACAGCGAGTTGCAGTAATCCAGACGGGAGATGACAAGTGCCTGGATTAGGACCTGCGCCGCTTCCTGTGTGAGGCAGGGTCGTACTCTGCGGATGTTGTAGAGCATGAACCTACAGGAACGGGCCACCGCCTTGATGTTAGTTGAGAACGACAGGGTGTTGTCCAGGATCACGCCAAGGTTCTTAGCGCTCTGGGAAGAGGAAACAATGGAGTTGTCAACCGTGATGGCGAGATCATGGAACGGGCAGTCCTTCCCCGGGAGGAAGAGCAGCTCCGTCTTGCCGAGGTTCAGCTTGAGGTGGTGATCCGTCATCCACACTGATATGTCTGCCAGACATGCAGAGATGCGTCGTCACCTGGTCATCAGAAGGGGAAAGGAGAAGATTAATTGTGTGTCGTCTGCATAGCAATGATAGGAGAGACCATGTGAGGTTATGACAGAGCCAAGTGACTTGGTGTATAGCGAGAATAGGAGAGGGCCTAGAACAGAGCCCTGGGGGACACCAGTGGTGAGAGCGCGTGGCGAGGAGACAGATTCTCGCCACGCCACCTGGTAGGAGCGACCTGTCAGGTAGGACGCAATCAAGCGTGGGCCGCGCCGGAGATGCCCAACTCGGAGAGGGTGGAGAGGAGGATCTGATGGTTCACAGTGTCGAAGGCAGCCGATAGGTCTAGAAGGATGAGAGCAGAGGAGAGAGTTAGCTTTAGCAGTGCGGAGCGCCTCCGTGATACAGAGAAGAGCAGTCTCAGTTGAATGACTAGTCTTGAAACTTGACTGATTTGGATCAAGAAGGTCATTCTGAGAGAGATAGCGGGAGAGCTGGCCAAGGACGGCACGTTCAAGAGTTTTTGGAGAGAAAAGAAAGAAGGGATACTGGTCTGTAGTTGTTGACATCGGAGGGATCGAGTGTAGGTTTTTTCAGAAGGGGTGCGACTCTCGCTCTCTTGAAGACGGAAGGGACGTAGCCAGCGGTCAGGGATGAGTTGATGAGCGAGGTGAGGTAAGGGAGAAGGTCTCCGGAAATGGTCTGGAGCAGAGAGGAGGTGATAGGGTCAAGCGGGCAGGTTGTTGGGCGGCCGGCCGTCACAAGAAGCGAGATTTCATCTGGGAGAGAGGGGAGAAAGAGGTCAGAGCACAGGGTAGGGCAGTGTGAGCAGAACCAGCGGTGTCGTTTGACTTAGCAAACGAGGATCGGATGTCGTCGACCTTCTTTTCAAAATGGTTGACAGAAGTCATCTGCAGAGAGGGAGGAGGGGGGGAGGGGGAGGAGGATTCAGGAGGGAGGAGAAGGTGGCAAAGAGCTTCCTAGGGTTAGAGGCAGATGCTTGGAATTTAGAGTGGTAGAAAGTGGCTTTAGCAGCAGAGACAGAGGAGGAAAATGTAGAGAGGATGGAGTGAAAGGATGCCAGGTCCGCAGGGAGGCGAGTTTTCCTCCATTTCCGCTCGGCTGCCCGGAGCACTGTTCTGTGAGCTCGCAGTGAGTCGTCGAGCCACGGAGCGGGAGGGGAGGACCGAGCCGGCCTGGAGGATAGGGGACATAGAGAGTCAAAGGATGCAGAAAGGGAAGAGAGGAGGGTTGAGGAGGCAGAATCAGGAGATAGGTTGGAGAAGGTATGAGCAGAGGGAAGAGATGATAGGATGGAAGAGGAGAGAGTAGCGGGGGAGAGAGAGCGAAGGTTGGGACGGCGCGATACCATCCGAGTAGGGGCAGTGTTTTGTACTTGTCGTATGACTTTTTGCAGGTGTTTCTCAGCAGTTTTTCATTTGTTACAGTGTTTGAATCAGGAGTTATCAAAATTGCTCTTGACAATTCACAGGGTTATGCAGGCGTTTTTGTTCAAGCCCAGTGCTACCACACCTGATTCTCCTACTTAGCTGTTCATCAAGACCTCAGCTGTTCCTCGAGACCATGAATAGTAGAATCGGGTGTGGTAGAACTGGACTTGAACAAAAAAGCCTGCATAAACCTGTAGCTTGTCAAGAGCAATTGTGTCCATTCCTAAATTGTATTTACAGTTGATGAATATACATTTGGTTGTAAATTTGATATTTAATGATAACTCACCTTTTTTTTAAATAATGTAGTACTAGGCCTTTCTTCAGTAAACTTTAAGTTACATTTTCATGTACACTGAACAAAAATATAAATGTTTCATGATCTGAAATAAAATATACACAGGCGATAATGGGGACAATTGGGAGACACCTGGTGGGGGGTGGTAACAAGCACAAGACAGGTGAAACAGATCAGGGTGTGACAGTTACATACCTGGTTGACCGGGTTGCCAGCATCGGAACTCAACGATGAGGGCTGGGTCCAGGATGATCCTAGCGGGGATCCAGCACCTCTCCTCTGGGCCATAACCCTCCCAGTCAACCATGTACTGGAATCCACTGCCTCCAAGGTCGAACACTCAGGAGGCGCCTCACCGTGTATGCAGGATGGCTGTTGATGAGATGGAGAGAGGGGTGGGGGGGTTTAATTCTAGATACATGGAAAGTGGGATGTATACAGAGAGTGTGGGGCAACAGAAGGCGAACAGCAGAGGGGCTCGAATGGTGAGATACCAGTGGCCGAGCAGGGATGGGTGTTGCAGGCATATTCCATCCACACGAGTTGCTGGCTCCAGGTGGTGGGGTTGGCGGAGACGAGGCAATGAAGAGTCGTCTCCAGGTCCTGATTGGCTCGCTCCGACTGGTAGTGAGGGTGAAAACCAGAGGACAGGCTGGCCAATGCCCCAATGAGGGTGCAGAACGCCATCCAGAACCAGGGCGAGAGCTGAGGACGGAGACCATGTCCACCGGAAGTCCATGAATCTGAAAGTCAAGAGGTGTGAATACTTTCTGAAGGCACTACATCTCTGATTTGATGTTTTCTTTACACAATACATGATCTGTCATAGCGGGAGTAAAACCATGAAGGGTGCTTATTGTATAATGTCCCTGTTTGAAGGACAGTGTTGTTTGGAGTATTTCACAGCTAGTTATGGGTGTTCCATCTCTATCCTTTGTCTCTGTCTTTCGCACTCTCCCTCTATACCCATGAAAAGTCAACAAAAACACAGACTTGCTCTATAAAAGAGAGAGTGTGGTGTCTGTGCGTGCATGGGTGTGTCACTTGGGAGAATAGAGCAGAGCACCATAATAAATAGCAACATTAAAGGAACAATGTCAACACCTTTCTCACGCTCACCCTCCCTCTCTTTCTCTCTCATTTCTCTATCCCCATACCTATCTATTCCTCTCCATTTCATCCTCCCCCATCGGTTTTATGGTGGCAATGCCAGAGGGCACTGGATATTGATTGTGTTTCTGAGGACTGATGGGCAAAGACTAAGCCGAGAGAGAGAGAGAGGAGAGAGCGGGTGGAAGGGAAGAGGGAATGAATGAGGGAATACTTCAATGTGGGGCCAGCATTTTCTTGGTGCAATGGATAGCTGCCGTCTTTTTTGTACATAATATTTGAGCCATCATTTTCTATGACCAAAAGCAGCTTCTGGACATCAAAACAGCAATCACTAACCTTGACTTGGATGAAGATTTTTACTTCAACGAGTTGGCAGCTGTGGACACACTGCTTATTCCATACCAGGCCCTAATCCCGGGAATCGAAAGAGGAGACAGAGCAAAGAGGTAAACAAATTGGCTCCCTGACAGAGACTATGTCGGGGAATAAATAAACCCCTTTACCTTCTTTTCTCTCAGCAAATATACAATAACTAGAGAACAAACTGGACAAGCTCCGTTTGAGACTATCCTAACAACGGGACCTGGAAGAACTGTAATATCGCTATGTTTCTTGGCGTCGTGACTGAACATGGACATGGATAATGTACTTATCTAGCTGTTTTTTCTATGCATCATCAAGACCGAACGGCAGCTTCGAGTAAGGTTAAGGGGGAGGTGTGTGTCTCTTTGTTAACAACAGCCGGTACATTATCTAATGATAATGAAGTCTTGAGTATTTTGCTCACCTGAGTTACAATACCATGATAAGCTGCAGACCATACTATTGCAATACCAAGAGAGTTTTCATCTACCTTTTTTGTAACTGTCTATTTACCATCAAGAACCGATGCTGGCACCAAGACCGCACTCACCAAGCAGTGTAGGTCCATAAGCAAACAAGAAATGCAAATCTAGAAGCGGTGCTTCTAGTGGCCAGTGACTTTAATGCAGGGAAACTGAAATCTGTCTTAACTCATTTTTACCAGCATGTCACCTGTGTACCTAGAGGCGACAAAACTGTACTCCACACAGAAACGCATACAAAGCTCTACTTCGCCCACCATTTGGTAAATCTGATCATGACTCCATCCTTCTGATTCCTGCTTTCAAGGCAAAAACTCAAACAGGGCGTATTAGTGACGCGCTCAATACGAAATGGTCTGGTGAAACAGGTGCAAAGCTGAATCCTGGAATATGTTCCAGGATTCATCAAATAACATTGAGGAGTTGACCACATCAGTCACCGCGTCATTAATAATTGCATTAATAAGTGCATTGATGACGTCGTCCCCACAGTGACCGTACGTATACATACGCTTTCAATGAGTGGGACACTAATCCAGACACTTACAAGAAATCACACTAAGACCTCCGACGAGCCATTAAACAGTCAAAACAGGATTGTGATTGAATCTAACTACGCCAGCTCTGATGCACATTGGATGTGGCAGGGCATGCAAACTATCACGGATTACAATGGGAAATCCAGTTCCTTCTATGCTCGCGTCGAGTCAAGCAACACTGTACCATGCATGAGAGCACCAGCTGTTCCAGACAACTGTGATCTCACTCTCTTTGCTCTGTTCATCTTTCCCTCGATCCTGACTAGTTTCCCAGTCCCAGCCCCTGAAAAACATCCCCACAGCATGATGCTGTCACCACCATGCTTCGCCATAGGGATGGTGACAGGTTTCCTCCAGACTTCACGCTTGGCATTCAGGTCAAAGAGTGCTTGGTTTCATCAGACCAGAGAATCTTGTTTCTCATGGTCTGAGAGACGTTTATGTGCCTTTTTAGCAAACTCCAAGCTGGCTGTCATGTGCCTTTTACTGAGGAGTGCCTTCTGTCTGGCCACTCTACCATAAAGGCCTGATTGATGGAGTGCTACAGAGGTCATTGTCCTTCTGGAAGCTTCTCCCATCTCACAGAGGAACTCTGTGAGTGACCATCGGGTTCTTGCTCACCTCTCTGACCAAGGCCCTTCTCCCCCGATTGCTAAGTTTGGCCGGGCGGACAGTCTTGGTGGCTCCAACTTCTTCCATTTTAGAATGATGGATGCCTCTGTCTCGGAGCTCTAAGGACAATTCCTTCAACCTCATGGCTTGGTTTTTGCTCTGACATGAACTGTCAACAGTGGGACCTTTATAGACAGGTGTGTGCCTTTCCAAATCATGTCCAATCATTTGAACTTTAATTGAACTTACCACAGGTGGACTCCAGGTGGACTGCAAGTAGTAGAAACATCTCAAGGATTGTCATGCCCTGACCATAGTTTGCCTTGTATGTTTATATGTTTTGTTTGGTCAGGGTGTGATCTGAGTGGGCATTCTATGTTGTATGTCTAGTTTGTCTGTTTCTGTGTTTGGCCTGATATGGTTCTCAATCAGAGGCAGGTGTTAGTCATTGTCTCTGATTGGGAACCATATTTAGGTAGCCTGTTTGTCATTGTGAGTTGTGGGTGCTTGTCTATGTTATGTTGCTTGTTAGCACACTGTTGGATTAGCGTCAGTTTTTTTCCCATTAAAATGACGAACACTTACCACGCCGCATCTTGGTCCTCCTCTCTATCTCCAGACGACATCCGTGACAAGGATGATCAATGGAAACAGGATGCACACTAGCTCTATTTCAAGTCTCATAGCAAAGGGTCTGAATATTTCTTTAAATACTGTTTTTATTTTTAATAAATTGGCTAAAATGTCTAAACCTGTTTTTGCTTTGTCATCATGGGGTATTGTGTGTAGATCGATGAGAATGGAAAAAATAGAATAAGGCTGTAACGTAACAAAATGTGGAAAAAGTCAACGGGTGCATACATACTTTCCAAATTCACTGTAAATGTAAGAATTCTAAAC
>NW_027002222.1:0-6618 GCF_036934945.1 Oncorhynchus masou masou
GCCGTGAGCGGGCAAACAGGCCCAACCCCCACTCTTACACTAGCACAAGCCAATGGCATGTACTAGATGCTCAGCAGGCTCTGCTCACACTTGGCCTGAGGCCAAACCACACGACCAACAACATTGGACACTTTATGGAACACAATGCCTTCACTATATCATCCCGGAATATCCAAGGCCTGAGGTCATCTGCCTTTGGCCGAAAGAGCAGGAACCTGGACTTCATCAACAAAATCGAAAATACAGACATTGTCATCCTACAAGAAACCTGGTATAGAGGAGACGGACCCACTGGTTGCCCTCTAGGTTACAGAGAGCTGGTAGTCCTATCCACCAAACTACCAGGTGTGTGGTATATAGTAGATGGACAAACTGATTGTCCCCTAGGTTACAGAGAGCTGGTAGTCCCATCCACCAAACTACCAGGTGTGTGGTATATAGTAGATGGACAAACTGATTGTCCCCTAGGTTACAGAGAGCTGGTAGTCCCATCCACCAAACTACCAGGTGTGAAACAGGGAAGGAACTCAGGGGGTATGCTAATTTGGTATAGAGCAGACCTAACTCACTCCATTAAATTAATCAAAACAGGAACATTTTACATTTGGTTAGAAATTCAAAAGGAAATGATCATAGCAGAGAAAAATGTCCTCCTGTGTGCTACCTATATCCCCCCACTAGAATCCTACACTTTAATGAAGACAGCCATACCGGGGATGGGCAACTTTGATGGGCATGGGGGCCACAAAAAAACAGAATTAATAATGAGGGGGCTGCAGTGGCTTGTGGGTCTGCATACCCACATCCATACACCCCCCTCATCTTGCGAAACAAAGCATTTTAGCGGCCCCCTTGTGACAACGAAGTTCATTTCCTGCATTTCTACACATTTTGCCATGGGGCGGAGAGAGGATTTTGCAATTGTTTACCTAATTTCATGCAATTCTGCAACAGTAAGTTGAGACCCTGACCGAGTCCCATTCAACCTCCGCCGACAAAAAAAAAAAAAAGATATATATTGAATTGGTTGAACATGGTACACCTACCTGGGACAAAACATCCTCTACTGGATTTGGTCTGGCAGTGAATTGAGTAAAAGAAAAACCCTGCAATGTATTTTACTCCATAAAAAGAAACCTCTAAAATAAATATTCCTATCCAAATCAGTTGCAAAATATTCAAGTGTAATTTTACCAATTCCACTATATGGAAGCGAGGTTTTGGGTCCAACCTGTAATTAAGATTATAAGAATTGGGTTAAAAACCAAATAGAAAATCTACATACAGAATTCTGCAGAATTATCCTACGTGTCCAAAAGAAAGTACCAAATAACGCATGCAAAGCGGAACTCGGAAAATTCACTTCATTTGTAAATATAACGGACACTAATATTTTGGCACCATTTGAAATTAAGCCCCAAAACATCCTTACAATTCAAAGCACAGGGAAACCCGAGAGCTGAACCCTGAAAAAGTCCCCTGACAAAAACACCAAACAAACCTATATCCAAACACACAAGGAAATCAGATTGTTACAGACATTAAAACCTACTACTTGACAAATTGGGAAAATTAAACAAAAACATTTAAATTCCTATTCGGTCCTCAAAAGAGAATAAAAATTGGCAGAATAGCTCTACTCTGTCGGACAGAACAGGGACAGATACTGACCAAATACAGGCTCAGCGACCACCAATAGGCTTTTCCCCCAGCCTGAAGATAGCGCCGACGGCAGCTTAGCTTCTAGTCCTTAGGAAACTCTGCAGTATTATGTGTTTTTTATGTATTAATTTCTCACATTGTTAGCCCAGAAAACCTTAAGTGTTATTACATACAGCCGGGAAGAACTAGTGGATATCAGAGAGACATCAACTTACCAGCACTACGACCAGGAATACGACTTTCCCAAAGCGGATCCTTTGTCTGCACCTCCCACAGGCCGACCCAAAACAACGCCGTCGGAGGAGAGGGAGCGGTCTTCTAGTGAGGCTTCGGATGCGCGCACACCACCCACCGCTTCCGAGTATTTTACTCGCTAATGTCCAGTCCCTAATTAACAAAGTCGACAAAATTAGAGCAAGAGTTGCTTTCCAAAGAGATATCCGGGATTGTAACATACTCTGTTTCATGGAGACATGGCTACCAGTATGTCCTGTTCCTCCTCTCTGCACTCACCCTATAGTTCGTGTCACCAGCCCAGTACCGGCACCACGCACCAGGCCTACAGTGCGCCTCGGCAGTCCAGAGCGTCCAGCGACAGTACCCAGTCCAGAGATCCCGGCGACAGTTCACAGACCGGAACCTCCAACGAAACGACGGGCCACAGTCCGGGAACCTCCAACGACGGGCCACAGTCCGGAACCTCCAACGACGGGCCACAGTCCCGGAACCTCCAACGGCGGGCCACAGTCCGGAACCTCCAGCGAC
Source organism: Oncorhynchus masou masou (assembly GCF_036934945.1). Lineage (NCBI taxonomy): Eukaryota > Metazoa > Chordata > Actinopteri > Salmoniformes > Salmonidae > Oncorhynchus > Oncorhynchus masou. The sequence continues at coordinate 2,428 of NW_027002222.1, forward strand.
GGGCCACAGTCCGGAACCTCCAACGACGGGCCACAGTCCGGAACCTCCAGCGACGGGCCACAGTCCGGAAACCGCCAACGACGGGCCACAGTTCGGAACCTCCAACGACGGGCCACAGCCCGGAACCTCCAACGACGGGCCACAGTCCGGAACCTCCAACGACGGGCCACAGTCCGGAACCTCCAACGACGGGCCACAGTCCGGGGTCTCCAGCGACGGTCCCCAGGGGAGGGCTGCTGAGGAGTATTTATGCCTGTAATAATGCCCTTTTGTGGGAAAAACTAATTCTGATTGGCTGGGCCTGGCTCCCCAGTGGGTGGACCTGGCCCCCAATTGGTTCGGTCTATGCCCTCCCAGGCCCACCCATGGCTGCACCCCTGCCCAGTCATGTGAAATCCATCAATTAGGGAGTAATGAATTAATTTGAATTGACTGATTTCCTTTTATGAACTGTAACTCAATAAAATCTTTGAACTTGTTCCCATGTTGCATTTATATTTTTGTTCGGTATAGAAGCTTCAGAAATAAGCTTCCAAGTGTTTTATTACTAAGCTATTAATTTAATACATTGAATTGTTATGAATGATAGGGCGGTAGGTAACCTAATGGTCAGAGCGTTGGGCCAGTAACCGAAAGGCTGCTAGATCGAATCCCCGAGCTGATAAAAATCTGTCCTTCTACCCCTGAACAAGGCAGTTAACCCACGGTTGACCTAGGCCATCATTAGAAAAAATAATTTTTTGCCTAGTTAAATAAAGGTAACATAAATAATGAATTATAGGTCTAATGAATGTCATCATGGACATAGATGAGAAAAATGAACCCTAATATGAATCAAATTACATTTTAAAACAGTTTAGATGTAATTGTAAAATGATATTGCCTGCTCTGAGTCTCTGCTCTGGTTTGGCATAAGGGAAATTGAAGGTATTCTTCTGTTATTTAATATGGTGTTTTGTCTTTTGGAAGACATTAAATATAGAATAGAAGGTAGAAAGCCCAGCGGTTATTCTGTGACTTTAGCTAATAAACTTTATTGTTGCTGTGATATCATTTTAGTATTGAATATTATGATACTAAATCGGGTATCAAAGTCCAAAATCTGGTATCGTGACAATACTACTCAAAATACCAAAACAGGCCCAATCACTGACTGCACTTCACATACCAAGCAGTGCTAGATTGATTCATTGTTCCCCCCCCGGTAGCTACTGCTTAAAGAAGATTGGCTTGAGATGACAATACAGACCATAGAATTAGGAATTAGAATAGAATAAAATGGTAATTTAATAGGATCTCTATGATTCAGACCCACTTAGGCCTACTCCAGCCGAGCATAGGAATTCAGAGCAAGAAAGTGAGCTTGAAGTGCTTCATTAAAATAATATGTTACCAAGAAGCCTGTTCTTTTGGCAGAAGAGAGATGGCAGGGCAGGCAGGCACATTGACACGTTAGGCACTCTATTTGGAAAAACCCATAAAACAACACTATTGCCATTCTAGTTGATTGTAATATCTTCCTGATTGTATGAATTAATAGGTTTCCCATGATGTCAGCCTCCACCATGTTGTGGGCAAAGCCTTTCGTCACCCATTAATGGGTGTTGTCTGCAGCAAACATTAGCCAACCAATACCGTGATCTGTTGACGCAGTGGGCCCACCCACACAGTACCAGTCACAGGTTTGGACACACCGATTCATTCAAGGGTTTTTCTTTATGTTGACTATTTTCTATACTGTAGAATAATAGTGAAGACATCAAACCTATGACATAACACATACGGAGTAACGTCGTAACCCCTCCCCAAAAAAAGTGTTAAACAAATCTAAATATATTTTATTACTTGAGATTCTTCAAAGTAGCCACCCTATGACTTGATGACAGCTTTGCACACTCTTGGCCATTGGTAATAGTTGTTCACGGTATCTGATTTAGTATCTGATAACTAACGTAGGCTATTAGCCGAGTGTATTGACTTCCTTAAAACCTTTTATAGGCTATCCTTTTATAGGCTATCCTATCAAAATATTGCAATACTTGCCTCACTAAAATAATCTGCACATCACAACTATCATATTGCACAAGTACAACTAATCCAACTAATCCCCCACCCACCCCATTCAGACAGATGTGCTTCATGGATTCATCTCTACGAAGAGACAATATTTCACAAACACCAACCATATAATGTGTAGCTAATTACATTCCCACAAATACCCTAAACTGTCCAAACACATTTCCCTTAGAACAAAGTGAGTGAGTCAGTCAGGGAACGGTGTGTTAGAGTGATTATGTTTGACTGTCGTGAGCATGATTAACATGATCCTATTTCTAGGGTTAGACAAATGATTGCTAAGAGAATTAAACGCAGAACAGTATTCAGACACCTTATTCCGCATTGTTACATTACAGCCTTATTCTACAATGGATTACATTGTCCCCCCCTCAATCTACACACAATACCCCTTAATGACAAAGCAAAAACAGGATTTTTGAATTTTTTGGGGGGCGACAAAGTATGCAGACCCTCTATTTACATAAATATTCAGACCCTTTACTCTGCACTTTGTTGAAGTACCTTTGGTAGGGATTACAGCCTCGAGTCTTCTTTGGTATGATGCTACAAGCTTGGCACACCTGTATTTGAATTTTCTCCTATTCTTCTCTGCAGATCCTCTCAAGCTGTCAGGTTGGATGGGGAGCATTGCTGTCAGGTTGGATGGGGAGCATTGCTGTCAGGTTGGATGGGGAGCATTGCTGTCAGGTTGGATGGGGAGCATTGCTGTCAGGTTGGATGGGGAGCATTGCTGTCAGGTTGGAAGGGGAGCATTGCTGTCAGGTTGGATGGGGAGCATTGCTGTCAGGTTGGATGGGGAGCATTGCTGTCAGGTTGGATGGGGAGCATTGCTGTCAGGTTGGATGGGGAGCATTGCTGTCAGGTTGGATGGGGAGCATTGCTGTCAGGTTGGATGGGGAGCATTGCTGTCAGGTTGGATGGGGAGCATTGCTGCACAGCTATTTTCAGGTCTCTCCAGAGATGTCAATCGGGTTCAAGTCAGGGCTTTGGCTGGGCCACTCAAGGATATTCAGAGACTCGTCCAAAGCCACTCCTGCATTGTCTTGGCTGTGTGCTTAGGGTCGTTGTACTGTTGGAAGGTGAACCTTCACCCCAGTCTGAGGTCCTGAGCACACTGGAGCAGGTTTTCATCAAGGATCTCTCTGTACTTTGCTCCGCTCATCTTTCCCTCGATCCCTCAGTCTCCCAGTCCCTGAAGCTGAAAAACATCCCCACAGCATGGTGCTGCCACCACCATGCTTCACCGTCGGGATGATGCCAGGTTTTCTCCAGACGTGACGCTAGACATTCAGGCCAAAGAGTTCAATCAGTTTCATCAGACCAGAGAATCTTGTTTCTCATGATCTGAGAGTCTTTAGGTGCCTTTTGGCAAACACAAAATAGGCTGTCATGTGCTATTTTACTGAGGAGTGACTTCCGTCTGGCCCCTCCACCATAAAGGCCTGATTGGTGGAGTGCTGCAGAGATGGTTGTCCTTCTGGAAGGTTCTCCCATCTCCACATAGGAACTCTGGAGCTCTGTCAGAGTGACCATTGGGTTCTTGGTCACCTCCCTGACCAATACCCTTCTCCCCGATTGCTCACTTCTCCCCCGATTGCTCAGTTGTACTAGTCTAGTGTTAAGGAAGTGTATCTTGGGTAGCAGCTTGTGCCAAACCTTTGACCTTGTAGTTGTGGGGTCAGAGACAGTAAATATAAAATAATGTAACTGGTTTAAACTAAGATGCAGTAGACCTTCTCTGGATTTGGCGTCTATACTCCACATTCCTTTGAAAAGAAAATTAAATAGTATATTATTGGACAAAAAAAAGTGACTATAAGGTAATTCTGTTTTGCGAGGAACATTTTTTATTAAATCCATTTAAGGCTGTAATGTAACAGAATGTGGAAAAAGTCAAAGGGTCTGAATACTTTCCAAATGCACAGTATTGTGCTACTGTTGATACGGGTGTACCATCCCCTGCAGGCTCCGCAACTGAGATAGGAGTCAATCTGTAACGGCGTTCTTCGTTTGTCGAAAGAAAGTCGGACCGAAATGCAGCGTGTTGGTAACTCATGTTTTTAATGAAACAAATGACGATACATGAAATAACTTATAAATACAAAAACAACA
>NW_027002223.1:0-6618 GCF_036934945.1 Oncorhynchus masou masou
CTGTACTTCCTCAGTGGTAGGGAGGCGAGCAGGCCAGAGGTGGATGAACGCAGTGCCCTTGTTTGGGTGTAGGGCCTGATCAGAGCCTGGAGGTACTGAGGTGCCGTTCCCCTCACAGCTCCGTAGGCAAGCACCATGGTCTTGTAGCGGATGCGAGCTTCAACTGGAAGCCAGTGGAGAGAGCGGAGGAGCGGGGTGACGTGAGAGAACTTGGGAAGGTTGAACACCAGACGGGCTGCGGCATTCTGGATGAGTTGTAGGGGTTTAATGGCACAGGCAGGGAGCCCAGCCAACAGCGAGTTGCAGTAATCCAGACGGGAGATGACAAGTGCCTGGATTAGGACCTGCACATACAGTGCCTTGCGAAAGTATTCGGCCCCCTTGAACTTTGCGACCTTTTGCCACATATCAGGCTTCAAACATAAAGATATAACACTGTATTTTTTGTGAAGAATCAACAACAAGTGGGACACAATCATGAAGTGGAACAACATTTATTGGAGATATTTCCAAACTTTTTTTAACAAATCAAAACTGAAAAATTGGGCGTGCAAAATTATTCAGCCCTTTACTTTCAGTGCAGCAAACTCTCTCCAGATGTTCAGTGAGGATCTCTCAATGATCCAATGTTGACCTAAATGACTAATGATGATAAATACAATCCACCTGTGTGTAATCAAGTCTCCATTTAAATGCACCTGCACTGTGATAGTCTCAGAGGTCCGTTAAAAGCGCAGAGAGCATCATGAAGAACAAGGAACACACCAGGCAGGTCCGAGATACTGCTCTGAAGAAGTTTTAAAGCCGGATTTGGATACAAAAAAGATTTCCCAAGCTTTAAACATCCCAAGAGCACTGTGCAAACTGATAATATTGAAATGGAAGGAGTATCAGACCACTGCCGTCTGCAAGACATGGTCATTCCTCCTAAACTTTCAGCTCATACAAGGAGAAGACTGATCAGAGATGCAGCCAAGAGGCCCATGATCCTCTGAATGAACTGCAGAGATCTACAGCTGAGGTGGGAGACTCTGTCCATAGGACAACAATCAGTCGTATATTGCACAAATCTGGCACTTTATGGAAAGTGCAGTAAAGAAAGCCATTTCTTAAAGATATGCATAAAGTGTTGTTTAAAGTTTGCCCAAGCCACCTGGGAGACACACCAAAAATGTGGAAGAAGGTGCTCTGGTCAGATGAAAAACCAAAATTGAACTTTTTGGGCAGCAATGCAAACGTTATGTTTGCAACACAGCTCATCACCCTGAACTCTCCATCCCCACTGTCAAACATGGTGGTGGCAGCATCATGGTTTGGGCCTGCTTTTCTTCAGCAGGGACAGGGAAGATGGTTAAAATTGATGGGAAGATGTCAGGATTTGGCCAGGGTTGTTCCGGGTTTTGGTCACTAGATGCCCCCATTGTGCTTTTTGACCTTATGTTTTTTCCCTTGTTCCCCATTATTATTTGCACCTGTGCCTCGTTTCCTACTCTGTCCAATGACCCAAACCCTTAGTTTCCCTCAGTTCTGTGCTCTGTGTTTTATGTTGGCACCCAGCCCTAGTGTTCTGTGTATTCTTGTCGATTCCGGTGGATGCTCTTTGTGGAATTCTGTTTTGTTTTTGAGTATCTCTTGAGGCTTTTTGTGCTATTCCTACCACCTTTTTGATTTGCCATTTTTGTATTTAAGGACTTCTCCTTTTTACTTTATTAAATACACCGTCTTAAGTACTGCTGTGTCTGCCTCATCTTCTGGGTTCTGCTGACTAGTCGTGGCTCAGTTGGTTAAGTGACTGTTTCTCACTCCGGAGACCCAGGTTCGTAACCCGGGTCCTGACAGAAACACAGAGCCCAGAACTGAACCCAGAGGCAGCCAGTTCCAGACCTTTTTGCCATGCTGTCCCACCACCAGGAGACTGTCCAACGCCACGAAGCCGCCCTGGTTCAGCAAGAGGCCTTAATGGCTAGACATTGTCATCTTCTGGTCGGAGATGCTGACTTCCATTAAGCAAATATCTGATCGTCTTACCCCGGCAACAGTTCCCGTCCCAGTACCTCAGAATCACGTACCCATGGCAGTTAACCCCCTGGCTGAACCTCGTCTTCCACCTCCCCAACGGTTCTCAGGTGATCCAAGTGCTTGTAAAGGGTTTCTCACCCAATGTTCTCTCTCCTTTGAGCTACAACCCTCGTGCTTCCACCCGACCGGTCTAAGATCGCTATATCATCACCCTGCTGTCGGAAAAAGCCCTGGCCTGGGCTACTGCTGTGTGGGATGCCCATAGTTCCTGCTGTGCCAGCTACTCTGCCTTTGCTGAGGAATTCAAACGAGTGTTTCAAGGCCAAGCAGTGGTTCTGACTCCAGCCAAACAGCTCCTGACTCTCCACCAAGGTTGGCGCAGCGTGACGGACTATGCCATCCAGTTCCGCACGGTGGCAGCAGCAAGTGGCTGGAACAACGAGGCACTCACGGTGTGCTTTCTGAAAGGCCTTTCCGACACTATCCAAGATGAACTGGCCACTCGGGGAACCACCGGATAATCTGAGTCCCTGATCAAGTTGGCCTCACGCATTGACCAGCGTCTGAGAGAGAGAGAACTCAACCGTAGACCTCTAGCCCCTATCAGTCCCAGCTCCGAGTCCCACCTTTATCCTCGCTGGCTCCATCGGAACCCATGCAGATTGGACGCATCTCCCAGGCTGAGAGAGACCGCCGGATGAGGAGCGACGCTGTCTATATTGCGGCAACCGGGCCATTTCCGCCCACGTGTCCCGGGCTCCAGGGAAATGCTCTGTCCCGTACAGACCGGGGGGAACTGTAACGGGAAACATAACCTCCTCCCATCCGTCCAACTCCTGTCTGCTCATTCCAGTCACCCTCTCCTGGGACAACCCTGAAAGCTTCACCTTCAAGCCTTGGTAGACTCTGGAGCCGCAGGTAACTTCATGGATGGTGTCTGGGCGAAGGAGAATGGCGTCCCTCTGAACCTCTAAGTGAACCCATGAGGGTCACTACATTGGATGGAAGCCCTTTGGGATCTGGACTTGTCACTCATGTCACTACCTCCTGCGCTTTCAGTTTCACAAACACCAAGGAATTGATGAACTTTCATTTGATCTCCTGTTCCGAGTTCCTCTCGTCCTTGGATACCCCTGGCTTCACAGCCATAACCCTCACATCGACTGGTCTGTGGGCACTATCAAGCAGTGGGGTCCTACGTGCCAAGCTACTTGTATTTTCAGAATTCCCAGTTCTACTCCCGAGTCTTTAGAATCCATCGACCTGACCCGAGTTCCCGAAAGTGTTGCCATGACCTCAAACTGGTGTTTAGCAAACAGAGGGCCACCATGCTACCACCCCCATAGACCTTACGATTGCCCCATCGACCTGTTTCCGGAGCACTTGCCCCCAGGGCCGGATCTTTTCCCTATCTCCACCCGAATGAGCTGCTATGGATACCTTCACATCAAGGACGCTCTGGAAGCAGGCCTCATGCGTCCATCCACCTCCCCCGGCGGGAGCAGGGTTTTTCTTTGGGCCCAGAAAGACGGTGGATTACGTCCTTGCATCGACTACCGGGGACTCAATGCCATAACCGTCCGTAACCGTTACCCGCTACCCCTTATGGCCACAGCCTTCGAGCTGCTCCAGGAAGCAGTTGTTTTCACTAAGCTTGACCTGCGGAACATCTGTGCGGATCAGACATGGTGACGAGTGGAAGACCGCTTTCAACACGCCTACTGGTCACTATGAATACTTGGTGATGCCCTTCGGCCTGACCAACGCCCAGCGGTGTTCAGCGCTCATAAACGATGTGCTTAGGGATATGCTTTAACATATTTGTGTTCGTTTACTTGGATGACATCCTCATCTTTTCGAGCTCCCTTCAAGAAACACTAAGCATGTCAGACAAGTACTCAAACGCCTCCTGACAGCCATCTGTACGTTAAACGGAAAAATGTGAATTCCATTCATCCGAGTACAATTCCTGGGATTTGTAGTGGAACCCGGTCGTAGTCCAAATGGACCCCAGGAAGGTAGGGCGGTAGGATTGGCCCACCCCCAAATCCGTTAAGGAAGTTCAGCGTTTCCTGGGCTTCACAAACTTCTACCGCAAGTTCATCAAGAACTTCAGCTTGGTGGCAACCCCTCTCTCAGCTTTAACCAAGGGTGGCAATGCAAGGTTTTTGTGGGGAGAGAAGCTGAGACGGCCTTCCAAGGACTCAAGCAGCGCGTTCTCTCTGCTCCCATCCTGATACTACCGACTACGGATGAACCATTTGTGGTGGAGGTAACGCATCAGAGGTTGGTGTTGGAGCTGTCCTGTCAGAGGGTGAAGCAAAAGAAGCTTCATCCGTGCGCTTTCTTCTCACACCGGCTTACCCCGACTGAGAGGAACTACGATGTGGGGGATCGTGAACTCCTAGCGGTTAAGATGGCATTGAAGGAATGGAGACACTGGCTCGAGGGGGCTTCTCACCCGTTTCAAGTGCTTACGGACCACAAAATCTGGAGTATATCCAGCAATGAGCGGTTGAACTCTAGACAAGCTAGATGGTCTCTTTTCTTCAATCGATTCCAGTTTATCCTCACCTATCGGCCCGGGTCGAAGAATCTCAAACGGATGCCCTGTCCCGAGCTCCACGGCTCCTGCCATTCGAGATGACACGGACATGCCTGTCCTTCCTGCTGCTAAGATTGTGGCTCCAATCTCGTGGCAAGTTGAGGATGTGAGACGTGCTCAAGCTAGCGAACCCGGACCTGAAAGGAGGTCCCTGCCAATCGGTTGTTTTGTCCCCAAGGTAGTGAGGACTCAGGTCCTTCTGTGGGGGCACTCCTCTCGCCTCACCTGTCATCCGGGCGTAGGTCGCACCTTGGAGTTCATCCAGCGTAAGTTCTGGTGGCCAACCATAAGAGAGAGCGTTGCCACTTTCGTCAATGCCTGTCCCGTGTGCTGCCAGGGCAAATCTTCTCCACCTCCGCCCTCAGGACTCCTTCACCCTTTACCTGTTCCCCACAGACCCTGGTCCCATATCTCATTGGACTTTATTACTGGACTTCCTCCATCCCATGGCAATACTACTATCTAGTCATAATCGACAGGTTTTCAAGGCGGCCAGGTTCGTCCACTCATCATTTACCTTCTGCCAAGGAAACGGCTGAGTTGGTAATTAATCATGTGTTCCGAGTCTTCGGCATTCCTCAAGATATGGTTTCTGACAGAGGTCCCCAGTTTGCCTCAAGGTTTTGGAAGGCCTTCTGCCAACTCATGGGGCTTCTGTGATCCATTCTCTAGGTACCATCCGGAGTCCAACGGCCAAACAGAGAGGATGAATCAAGAGCTGGAAACCACCCTCCGATGTATGACTCGTGACAACCCGTCCACATGGTCATCCTTTATTGTTTGGGCCGAATACGCCGCACAACACCTTGCGTTCCTCCTCCACTGGTATGTCCCTGCACGCAGTGTCAGTTTGGCTATGCTCTCCATTGTTCCCGGACCTGGAGGCAGAAGTCAGAGTGCCTTCAGCCTTGAAGTTCGTCAGACGCTGTCGGCTTATGTGGAGGAAGACCCGTCCTAATCTTATGCGTTCTCACAGAGGTACCAACAACAAGCCAACAGACGTCGCCGTCCCGGGCCTACCCTGCCCGGCCAGAGAGCTCTGGCTCTCCACAAGAGACTTATCTCTGGGTGGAGCCCCGCAAGCTGTCCCAAAAATACATCGGTCCTTCAAGGTTGCCAGGAGAGTTAACCCAGTTTCTTATCGCCTACACTTACCCAGATCCCTTAAGATTAATCCCACATTTCACATTTCATTGTTAAAACCTGTTGTTTTTTCTCCCCTTGTCGGCAGACAGACCTCCCCCTCCTTCTCGTGTCATTGGAGGCCAGCCGGCTTATACCGTCCATCGGATACTGGATTCCCGCCGGGTGCAGCGGTGTCCTGGCAGTATCTGGTGGACTGGGAAGGCTGCGGTCCCGAGGAGCGCTCCTGGGTTCCTGCCAAAGACATCCTGGACCCTGACCTCATTCGTCAGTTCAGGGCCCTCCCACCCTGAGAGAGCTGGTAGAAACGTCAGGAGCCGTTCCTAGGGGGATTCTGTCAGGATTTGGCCAGGGTTGTTCCGGGTTTTGGTCACTAGATGCCCCATTGTGCTTTTTGACCTTATGTTTTTTCCCTTGTTCCCCATTATTATTTGCACCTGTGCCTCGTTTTCCCCTGATTGTATTTAAACCCTTAGTTTCCCTCAGTTCTGTGCTCTGTGTTTGTATGTTAGCACCCAGCCCTAGTGTTCTGTGTATTCTTGTCGATTCCGGTGGATACTCTTGTGGAATTCTGTTTTTGTTTTTGAGTATCTTTCTTGAGGCTTTTTATAAAGCTATTCCTACCACCTTTTGGATTTGCCATTTTTGTATTTAAGGACTTCTCCTTTTTACTTTATTAAATACACCATCTTAAGTACTGCTGTGTCTGCCTCATCTTCTGGGTTCTGCTGACTATTCGTGGCTCAGTTGGTTAAGTGACTGTTTCTCACTCCGGAGACCCAGGTTCGTAACCGGGTCCTGACAGGAAGATGGATGGAGCCAAATACAGGACCATTCTGGAAGAAAACCTG